>NC_133363.1:5510709-5665273 GCF_049309525.1 Garra rufa | reverse complement strand
ATATATATATATATATATATATATATATATATATATATATATATATATATATATATATATATATATATATATATATATATATATATATATATATATATATATATATATATATATATATATATATATATATAATATATATATATATATATATATATATATATATATATATATATATATATATATATATATATATATTAGTGGTGGGCCGTTATCGGCGTTAAAGGAGAACTCCGGTGTGATATTGACCTAAAGTGTATTGAATCATGATACCGAGTGTAAACGTACCTTGCATATCTCATCTCGTCTTGTCCACTGCTGTCCGAAATCTGGGGTCAGTTAGCCGATGCTCACAACAGCTTGTCAATGAGATCAATGGGGCATCGAAGCAGTCATGTAAATAAATCACTGTTTTACGCCATTTACGAGGCACAAAGTAGCTCCACACTTCATTGGTAGACTTCCAAGGGCCCTGACATTCAAAACGCGACATTGAAAACTCATAAAAAGCACCGGTAGTTTATTTACGAGAAGATTTATACAGACAGTAACTTCAAGGAGTTTAGCGATCGCCGCCATCTTGAATGTAGTCACGTTAAGTCGAATGTCGAGCACGAAGGAAACTACAACCTGATAGGTTGAAAACCTGATACGTTCCTTCCTGCTCGTCACTCGACTTAACGTGACTACATTCAAGATGGCGACGGCCGCTAAACTTCTTGCCGTTACTGTCTGTATAAATCTTCTCGTAAATAAACTACCGGTGCTTTTTATGAGTTTTCAATGTCGCGTTTTGAATGTCAGGGCCCTTGGAAGTCTACCGATGAAGTGTGGCGCTACTTTGTGCCTCGTAAATGGCGTAAAACAGTGATTTATTTACATGACTGCTTCGATGCCCCATTGATCTCATTGACAAGCTGTTGTGAGCATCGGATAACTGACCCCAGATTTCGGACAGCAGTGGACAAGACGAGATGAGATATGCAAGGTACGTTTACACTCGGTATCATGATTCAATACACTTTAGGTCAATATCACACCGGAGTTCTCCTTTAACGTGCTGCGTTAACCTGAGACTCTTATCGGGCGATAAAAAAATATCGCCGTTAATTAGGGGTGTGACGAGATCTCGTGGCACGAGATCTCGCGAGATCTGATGGTGTCCCGCGAGATCTGACTGGTCTCGCGAGAACGTGACGATATCATGGCAAAACATTTTGCAATGTTTACATTATAGCTGCATGACTAATAGTTATATAAATATCACGATCTCTATTCAAACACCCATGTGATCTTATTCATGAATGACAACGATTCAGTGGTGTCTATTACAACTGTTTCACGCGCTCCATTGACGCTTACGATGTTTAAGTAATTAAAGACATTCAAATCTGCATTCTTACTGCAGCGGTTTCAGAAAGCAACACAAACAGTCTTTTTAACCACATAATCATCATTATGTCTTTGTTACAGACATTTAAATAACATAAGTACTGAGATAAAAGCTTATAGTTTGGATATAAACACTTATTGTCTACAATAGCAATCAAAACGAAAGTATAACACGTATGTAAAGCAACGTTTATTCTCTTCACCAGAGGATGGCGACAAACTGCACGTTTAAAAAAAAGTATTTGTCATTTGAGACTCCAATGGTGAAACACGTCTTTATTAATGGAGACACGGGCTCTTTCATTTTTTTTCAGACTTAAGCAATGAACATTATTTCAGAACCAATAGTAAATTATGTAATTTTGTTTAGATTTCTAATCCTTTTTTTTTCTTCAGAATCGTGATCTCCAGCTTATAAAAGAAAATAGTTTTTCAGTTTACCCAGAATCATGCAGCATTAGTTTACATTTTTATTACTGCATATAATTCATTAAAATATAAGTTTAATTTCATAAAGTACAAGTTCATATCAAAATGCACCTAATTTTTTTTTTTGCATTTTGTGTTTTTTGTTGGATAAAATACCATTTTCCCCTATATATTTCATCATTGAGGATTTATTTTAAAAAGTTAAAAAATCTCGTCTCGTCTCGTTCTCGTGAACCCAAAATCTCGTCTCGTCTCGTCTCGTGAAATAAGTGTCTCGTCACACCCCTACCGTTAATCTATTCTCAAAGTTGGGTTGGGAGCTGGGTCTAAACTACGCAAGATATGATAACTTTCACCTTGATATTTTAGCGCGGATGACGTATACCTAGTCGAATTGCACTGTAGGAGGCGAGAACGAGTCTTCAACTTCTGTGAAATTACCACATCAAATGAGACGTGCAAACATGGATGCAGCTATGAAGCCGCTTCAGGGCAGGTGCGTTGCTAGACCCTTTTTACTGGGGCACGTGAGTTATAATTTACTTTGATAATCCCGAAATAAAGACATTAAACTATATGCAACAACTGAATTGACGCTTCTAAAAGCAACGCAGTTTAATGGAAGACTATGCACGCAGAAATCCATGCCCGTGCACGTCTGTGTATTTAACGGCTACGCGCGCACGTCGTGCAGCCTTTTGCGCAGAAGTACTTGGTTACACAAGTTTGTATAGGTAATTATGTTGTAAATGCAATTGTCAAGCAGTTTGTGATGCATTTTGTAAACAGGAGATGAGCCCCTGGTCTAATGCGCAACCTGGCCCGTTCTCGAAGACTTACTTTTAGTCATTATTTGGGTAGCACACATATTCTGAATGCCTTCAGCAGAATTCAAATTAGCCATTTTAATCTAGATTAATCTAGATTAATTCCAAGATTTAATCTAGATTAATCTAGATTAAAAAAAATAATCTATGCCCACCTCTAATATATACACACATACATACATACATACATACACACACACACACACACACACACATACATATATATATATATATATATATATATATATACACACACTATACACACACACACACACACACACACACATATATATATATATATACACACACATACACACACACACACACACACACACACACACACACACACATATATATACATATACATATATATATATATATATATATATATATATGTGTATATATATATGTATATATATATGTATATATATATATATATATATATATATATATATATATATATATGCACACACACACACTTTTTGGTAAATATTCCTTAAAATTTTTTTTACATTTTTTAATAATAACTGTATTAGTAGTAGCACTACTGTTATTACATATTAAGTAATATCTCTATTACATATATCTGTCACAATTCCTTCGAGTTAAAACAAAGTTGTATTTTAATAGGTTGCTGTGAAGACGTCTAAGTTTCTGTTTGTATATAATATATTTTTTCTCAAAAGAAATGGTGATTCCGTCTATGGAACTGCTAAAAAAGAATAAGAAAAAGAAACTTTTTTGAACATACATTTTTGAAAATACAAATTCACATTTATTGTTGTCATTGTGCCAATATTTCAGTAATACCAGTAAAATTCCACAGTTCAATTTCAGTACCTTAGCAAAAACTACTGTAACTGTTTTATTGTAATACTTAAAAATAAAAATATTAAATACATTAAATTAGTTAATATTAATGCTATTAATAATTAAAAATTAGCATGTAGCCTTCAAATATTGTTCAGTTATGTAAACATTGCATTAAAAAGATGACATTAAATAATAAAATATCACAGAAACATCCTGCAGCTAACAACAACGAGAACAAGTGGCAGGTATATTGCAATTACATTACAAGATATAATCTTGGTTTTGTAAAGGTTGTTATTGCTATGTTTTTAAATGTAATTATTGACAACACTAGTTGTGATAACAGCACTTTCGTACTTGACATTAATTTACGCACTTTAGGGAAAATCAGTAGATTTCAAAACAACTAATTTGTAATTTTGAGATAAATAGTCCGCCCTTGAGTCTTTTGCTATTTTTGTCCAAACACCTCTATCCTCCAATTAAAATGTGCTCTGTTCACATGCTTTTAAATGGACAGTTTGACCTGGCTGTAGGTGCATGTCTTTGATAAATAAAGGTTAATTGTAAAAGTTAATCTTCACGGCTTGCCAAAGTAATGGCGTTCAGTAGCGATCCCAGCTTTATAATGACCCAGAACCCCACGCGGATCCATAGCCCGCAGTCTGTACTCAGCACTAGTAATCTCCATTTAAAATTCTGTCCACACGATATGTCATTTTATTAGTATAAGGTGGATTATCACAGTTGAGAGCGGTGCGTGGGACAGGAGCGAGTCTGTGGAGAATACTGAGTGAAGCCGAATTGATTAACCTGCTATCCTAACCATCAAAACAACACAACCCAGCACGGGCGCAGACATATGTCAGTCAATAAAAGTCAAATCACACAGCTGTACAGTATCAATCAGGTGCATCATAAATATTCTGATCATCCCGAAGCATCTCTTGAATACAGAGTCCGATGTTTAGACCTCATCAAGTCATCATTGGCTATTCTACGGCCGTGTTGCTTTTGTTGTTATTTGCCTGGTCTTATTTATTTATTTATTTTTACCCCAGGGACAACCCTCAAGTGCCCTTTAAGGCCATGATTTATACAAGACAGACATTGTCCTTGCAAGCCTGGCAGATAGTTTAACAAAATTGAATGAGATCAAATTTAATGCAACCTCCATTGGGGTTGGCCACATTATTTTGAAGTGCTTCATTACAATGGAAGAGAAGGCTGGGTATCTTCATTTGGGACACTGGAGACCTCAATTCATCACATTCAATAAAGAACTGGAGCAGTGCCACAACACGAGGAGCAACTGTAACAAGTGCAAACAGAAGCACTCACTGCGTATTGATTGCTTTCACTTAAGAAACAATGCAGAAGGATCAACCGCAGATGTAAGAAACGGTCTAATTAAATATGCCTGAGATGGAATTAAAAAATTGTTTCTGGAATCTGAAATGCTTGCGCTTTTAAAGACTCCACTGATTATTCCCTGACCATCTGAGGTGTACAGCATACAAAACTGATAAAGCCAAGCTGAAATGATCAGACCCAATTGGTTTCAATCACTACACTGCAGTGTTTCATTCACCAAGAAACAAAACTGGGTTATATAATGAATACAAAATGCTGGACAAAGTAGAAGCTGGATTTGTCAGTTTGAAAAGTTCATGCATACAAATTGTTAGGTTCAGAGTTTCATTCGAGAGTTTGTAAGTGAAATATCCCTGAAAACAACCTTAGAATAAACTATGCTAATTGGGATTGATAGTTCCATGAAGAACCTTTAACATCCATGGAATTAAAAGGTTCTTCAAATTATTAAAATTCTTCACACTAAATGTTCTTTGCACTATATAAAAAGTTGCTTTAAAACTGTTCAATGAATGGTTCTGGAGACGGCATATGCAGCAATACAACTGACATATTCAAGGCCCAGAAAGGTAGTATAAGGACATTCTTAAAATAGTCCATGTAACATCAGAGGTCAAGAAACAAAACTGGCTTATATAATGAATACTGGACAAACTAGATGCTGGATTTGTCAGTTTGAAAAGTTCATGCATACAAATTTTTATATTCAGAGTTTCACTTGAGAGTATGTAAGTAAAATATCCCTGAAAACATCCTTAAAATAAACAATGTTTATTGGCATTGATGGTTCCATGAAGAATCTTTAACATCCATGGAATCTTCCCACTGCACAAAACAGTTATTTATAGTGGAAAAGGTTTTTTGGGTTATTAAAGTTCTTCGCACAAAACAAAAAAGTTTTAACACTGTTCACTGAATGGTTCTTTGGGGAACCAAAAATGGTTATTTACTGCATTATTATAAAAACACCTGGAACCTTGGTGTTTCAGTAAAATAAATGTAGTGAAACAGGATTCACTAAATAAATAAGCAACCTTATCTGAAAAAACAAGCCAAAAATAAGCAACCTCTTGTGTCGGGAAGTGGTGCATATGCACAAATAACATTAAAGGGGTAGTATGAAGTCTAAACAGGGCTGCATATATTTGCAAAAGAATTGAAGTATTGCAAAAGAAAATAAAGTTTTGCAAAGGAAAATGAAAGTACTGAGAAAAAAATAAATGTGCTTTTTGCAAACAAAAAGAAAGAATTGCAAAAGAAAATGAAGTATTGTGAGAAAAAAATATAAGTTTTGCAAACCAAAAAGAATTGCAAAACATAAATGAAACAGAGCAAAAGCAATGATTTTGCAACACATATTTTCTATGTCCATAGCTCCTAATTTATTTGCAACGCTGCTTTAATTTTGCGTTTCAGTCAAATGTCAGTTTGCGATACCGTTTTTTCCCTTTGCGCTTCACGTTTCTGCACGTTTCACTTTCTGTGGCATTGAGTGTTTGGGTTTGTTTAAAATCTGTTACTACCATGGAAAATATGTGTTGCAAAATGCATTGCTTTTGCTTTGTTTCATTTATGTTTTGCAATTCTTTTTGGTTTGCAAAACTTTTTTTTCCTGAAATACTACAAAAATATCTTAAAGGGTTAGTTAAAACTAAGGGTAAATTAAAACTCAGTCGATATTCTCTTTGATCATATTGGTACTTTTCTGGGGTTTGAATGTGATAGTACCCTTGGTGTCTATGGGAGGGTCAGAGACCTCTTGGATTTCATCAAAAATATCTTAAATTGTGTTCCAAAGATGAACGAAGTTCTTACGAGGTTGGAGCAACATGAGGATTTAATAACATGCGTAATTAATAACAGAATTTTCATTTTTTAAGTGAACAAACCATTTAATTTGTGTTCCAAAGATGAATGAAGGTCTTTTCCAGTACTAAAAAAGGGATAAAGTAACACAATACATTTTTTTTATATAGTCCTATGCAAAGCATGCTGGAAACTACAAATAAGGAGCTCTTTTCCAAAACGCTATAAATCCATTTTAATAGTTTTCATGAAAATGGCATTTTTTTTTTACCTAGACCCATACATTTTGTTTATATTCAATTTATCCTGTTAAAATGGTCTGTTGGCTCAGTCCGAACATGTTAAACAATGATTGTTAAATGAAACAACAATATTGTCGATTATAAATTAAAAAGTTTTTTTTTTTTCAAAACAGTACAAATCCGTCCTTTTTTTCCAAACATTGTTCGTTTGTGTCTTAAAACACACACACACACACACACACACACACACACGAGAACATGCAACATTAGGGACTCGTGCAACATACTATAAATTAATATAATTCTTTATTTTTAATGTCTGTCTTTTCGTTTGTTCACGTCCAGGACTTTTAGATGCTGCCTTTTCACTTGCGTTTTGATTGGTCAAGAGGACATATCGCATTTAGATTAAAAACAGGTTCGGCGCTTATAGCGTTTTGCAAAGAAACTGCATCTTGCAGTACATTTTAAACAATGAAATATAGCGATTTGGCAATGATGACACATTGATGGAGCAGTGAATAGGTTCAGTACACGGCAAAATGGCATAACGGACTCATTTTGGCGTTTATCGCGTTTTGGAAAAGAGCTCTTCAAATCCACTCAAATTTTCAGTTTACTGGAATTAAAACTTTTTTTGTTTGTTTATTTAATCCACTGGTCTCAAACTCAATTCCTGGAGGGCCACAGCTCTGCACAATTTAGGTCCAACCCTAATCAAACACACCTGATTCAGCTAATCAAGGTCTTCAGGAAACTTCCAAGCAGGTGTGAGTTGGAGCAGGTTAGAGCGTAATTTTGCAGAGCTGCAAATTTTAATTCAAACAAGTCAAGTCAAGTCAAGTCGAGCTTTATTGTCATTCCGCTACATGTGTGGACATACAGTGGAACAAAATGTCGTGTCTTGCAGGACCACGGTGCTACATAAATAAACAAATATAACATACAACACTAGACATAAGAGCAATTGTTTAGTCCTATACATAGCTAACTTACTGAAACGGTAATCTAACTATACATATACTATAAATAGCTGACTATACAAATAACTTGAGACAGACTATACAAGTACTTTACATAATGCTATACAATTCTTTTCAAGATATTGTGCAAAATAGGTATTAAAGTTAAAGAAACAAGTAGTGCAATATGGCTTGTGGTGCATTCACAAGTAAACATTTGTGTTATCTTGTTGAGGCTTTGTAACCTGGGGTCCGTTCTTCGTACCTCGCTTACTACATCCAAGATCAAATGACACATCCAAGATCAAATCATCGCGCTAACTATGAGCTCGCTATTCCGGTTCTCCGAACGCACCTGTTGTTGATGATTAGTATAGCTGGATGAAGTTATTTGAGATCACTGGGTGGCTTAAAAGGGGGTACGTATCGATAGTAGAAACATTGATCGGCAACTCTTTGATTGGTCGGCGAACATGACGAAGGAGCGCGCTCAGTATTTTTCTGCAGCAGAGCAAGAACTCTTGATTGAGGGATTTCAGGAGTTTCAGAGTTTAATTAAAATGCAAGGGAAAACTGCAAAGGCTGGAAAAGCAAGGAGAGAGGGCTGGCAAAAAGTAGTGAACAAATTAAATGCGTTAATGCTGCCCATGTTACATGTTTTTCCCTTGATATGTTATTTTATTTATATATATATATATATTTTTATACACTACCGTTCAAAAGTTTGGGGTCAGAAAGACTTGTAATAGTCTTTAAAGAAGTCTCTTCGACTCATCAAGACTGCATTTATTTGATTAAAAATACAGAAAAAAACAGTAATATTGCAAATTGTTTTTACAATATAAAATAATGTGTTTTTTTTTTTACATTAAAATAGAATTTATTCCTGTGATGAAAAGCTGAATTTTCATCAGCTGTTACTCCAGTCTTCAGTGTCACATGATCCTTCAGAAATCATTCTAATATGCTGATTTATTATTAGAATGATCAATGTTGAATAATATCAACAGTTGTGCTGCAAATATTTTTTGGAACCTATGATTTATTTTATTTTTTTCAGGATTCTTTCATGAATAACAAGTTTAAAAAGTACTGTGTTTATTTAAAATATATATTTTTTATAACAATGTAAATTATTTAATATTAACTTTTAATATTTTTTTTTATTATTGAACTAATACATCCTTGGTGAATAAAAGTATTAATTTCTTTAAAAAATAAAAATAAAAAAAGTACTAACCCCAAACTTTTGAACGGTAGTATACATATATATATATATGATGAGTGTGTGTGTGTGTGTGTGTGTGTGTGTGTGTGTGTGTGTGTGTGTGTGTGTGTGTGTGTGTGTGTACCTGGTATTCATCACGTTGTGGGGACCAAATGTCCCCACAAGGATAGGAATACCAGTAGATTTTGACCTTGTGGGGACATTTCTCAGGTCCCCATGAGGAAACAGGCTTATAAATCATGCACAATGAGTTTTTTTGAGGAAGTAAAAGTATGCACAATCTCCTGTGAGGGCTAGGTTTAGGTGTAGGGTAGGTGTAGGGCGATAGAAAGGATGGTTTGTACAGTATAAAAACCATTACGCCTATGGAATGTCCCCATAAAACATGTAAACCAGTGTGTGTGTGTCTAAGTGGACGTCCATGACATGCGGAGTCCCACAAGGCTCAATTCTAGCGCCGCTGTTGTTCAGCCTGTATATGCTCCCACTAAGTCAAATAATGAGAAAGAACAAAATTGCATATCACAGCTATGCAGATGATACCCAGATTTACCTAGCCTTATCGCCAAATGACTACAGCCCCATTGACTCTCTCTGCCAATGCATTGATGAAATTAACAGTTGGATGTGCCAAAACTTTTTACAGTTAAACAAGGAGAAAACGGAAGTCATTGCATTTGGAAACAAAGATGAAGTTCATAAGGTAAATGCGTACCTTGACACTAGGGGTCAAAAAACAAAAACTCAAGTCAAGAATCTGGGTGTGATTCTGGAGTCAGACCTCAGTTTCAGTAGTCATGTTAAAGCAGTAACTAAATCAGCATACTATCATCTTAAAAACATTGCAAGAATTAGATGTTTTGTTTCCCGTCAAGATTTGGAGAAACTTGTTCATGCCTTTATCACCAGCAGGGTGGACTATTGTAATGGTCTCCTCACCGGCCTTCCCAAGAAGATCATTAGACAGCTGCAGCTCATACAGAACGCTGCTGCCAGGATTCTGACTAGAACCAAAAAATCAGAGCATATCACACCAGTCCTTAGGTCCTTACACTGGCTTCCAGTTATGTTTAGGATAGATTTTAAAGTACTTTTACTTGTTTATAAAGCACTCAATGGCCTAGGACCTACATACATTGCAGATATGCTCACTGAATATAAACCTAACAGACAACTCAGATCACTAGGATCGAGTCAGTTAGTAATATCAAGGGTTCACACAAAACAAGGGGAATCCGCTTTTAGCTATTATGCCGCCCGCAGTTGGAATCAGCTTCCAGAAGAGATCAGATGTGCTAATACATTAGCCACATTTAAATGCAGACTCAAAACTCACCTGTTTAGTTGTGCATTTATTGAATGAGCACTGTGCTACGTCCGAACAGTTTGCATTATTTTATGCATAATCATTTTACTGTATTAATTAATTTGAAATCATTTTCTTTTCTTTTTTTTTAAATCATCTTAAATGTTCTTAATTTTGTTTTTATTGTTGTGATTATTATTTTAAATTTTTATGCTATTGTGATTTTAATTCCTTTTTATGTACAGCACTTTGAATTACCATTGTGTATGAAATGTGCTATATAAATAAACTTGCCTTGCCTTGCCTTGCCTTGCCTTGTGTGTGTGTGTGTGTGTGTGTGTGTGTGTAGCTGTGGTCATCATTCGTGTGTGAATCGTCGTAATTATTTTCTACACTTTCTTGCAAAATACTTTTCTTTTCCCACGTGAGTCAGTCCGTGTCAGTCGTGCTCTTTAACCAATCAGATGTAACCTCGCCATTTCAACCAATCATAACCTGTCAGGAGCGCAGCCTAAATCCTGTTTACATGAGATAAACCTGCTCCCGAGCAGGTTTAAGCTTACGGACCTGTTACTATGACAGCAAGTCCCGGATGAGCTTCGAAGAACCGAACGATCCAAGATAACGCAAAATCGTCAACAATCAAATCCAGCTAACTTAGTTAGCGAGGTACGAAGAACGGACCCCTGGAGTGTTTGTAAGAAAGTGTCTGGTCAAATCAACTTCACCTATTTACGATCATTCTGGTGGCATGTGAAGGCAGCATCAGTAAAAACAGGCAGAGACAATGGTGTCAAGAGTGCCAAAGAGCTCCTTTAGAAGGGCAATTTGGAAAACAAACGTGTGATACTTATTTTGTCTGGAGCTGATGTACGCACAAGAAGCGTTGGTATTGATTCCTAAACATATAGGGGACTTTACTGATTTTTTTTTCCTGGGACATTTCCTTCGAAAGTTGCTTTTAACCACAGTGTCCTCAGCGGCTCAGATGGAGGGAGTCCACGGAGACTCATATGTTTCTTGGTGCATCCCAAAGCACAACACTTGTATTGCCTCTTTGACACTGACATTGTAACACTGTGACACTGTATCTCCAGTAATGGCGGACTGCTGCTTCTCACTCAGGGCTGTGTCTCTGTTAACAGGGCAGAGATCGTCACAAATGGATGGGAATTTTTCCCTCAATGACGTCATTTTAGGGAGAAATCTGGAATGGCATATTCTGAGAGACTGTTTATGATTTAAAGTGGAATTTTACTATAATAGGCTTTTTTTTTTTTAGCGCTGCAGCCACACAACTGTGTTGAAACAGCTCATAAAAGTGATTTTTTTTTGCATAATAGGTCCCCTTTAAGATTAAATTACACACAAAAATTAACATGACATTATACAAATGCACTGAAATAAATGGATTGTTCTCAAAACATGTAAAACATCAGCTTTTTCCTTGGCTATAAAAAAACATATAATTTACAAATACAATATGTGTGAATTGACAGCTATGAATTTGAATAAGAAATTGCTTACTGTTGCATCAAACACAGACACAGCTTGTAATGGCATAAAGATGCTGAATCAAATGACTTCAGATGTCAAAACAGACTGGTGATAAAAATTTAAAGTCCGTTAGGTAAAACACATGCAGCTTTGGCATGAATAACAGCACCACTGCAATAAAAATAGGGAAGAATGCTGATTGCCACCACGGCGCTCGTTCAAACAGACGGAGCAGTGAAATCCAATGCCTTGACAGACAAAGAAACATCATTACACACTAAGTATCAATAGAGCAGATATACATTTCGTCCAGTGGTTGCCAACCACTAACAAACCCAAATACAAACTGCATTCTGAAAATAAACCCAAAAAACAGCAACACATAACTGGACTGCTCTATAAGCAGCTACTAAAAAAAAGAAGAAGAAGAAGAAGAAGAAGCTCAATAATAAGCTGACTTGACAGCACTGATCCTTGAGCGACTGCATGTTCAATCCAGTCCATCAATTTTACGCTTCTATTTGGCATGCTATTTATTTTTGAATAAATATTATAGACAAAATTCACTTATTGAATTTAATTGATTATGAATGTGCATGCAGAGCACACCAACATTTTCAAATCAGTACAGACTGCCACCTGCCACCATGTACAATTTGGCAATGCATCTTTGTCACATTTTAGTTTGGGGATTAATTCTCACTATTAATCAACTATGACTTTTGCCTCAGTAAACTTCTCATTTGCTGCTTATTAATAGCCAGTTGTTAAGTTTAGTTATGGGGTCAAATTGAGGGATCTAAACTATGATCATGCAAAATATTTATTTTATTTTATTTTATTTTATTATTTTTTTGTTATTGTATTTTTATATTTGTTATTTTATTTTTTATTTAATTTATTATTATTATTATTATTATTGTTGTTGTTATTATTATTATTATCTATCTATTTTTTATCATTTTTTTTTTCTTTTTTAAACATGCAGACTAAAATGAATTTTGGTTTGCCTGTATGCATATTACCTATTATTTTATTTTATATGACTTGATTTTATTATTATTATTATTATTTTTTTTTTTTGTGATTGTATTTTATTTTATTTTTGTTATTTTTTAATGTATTATTATTACTGTTATTATTTATTTTTTATATTTGTAATTATATTTTATATTTGTTATTGTATTTTATTTTAATTTTATTTTTTATTAATATTTTTATATATTTTTTTCTTATATTTGTTATTTTATTTTATTTTAAACATGCAGACTAAAATGAATTTTGGTTTGCCTGTATGCATATTACCTGGAAACCGATTTGGGTTGCAACCACTGGCTATAGCTTAATTTTTCACAAAATGTTTTAATGTTTTAACTAAGCTTGGATGGCACTCGAGGTTGAAAACCCAGAGGAGCTTGATGAAGCAACTGGTCTGATCACATGTGTCCCTCAAAGAGAAGCCATCTTGTTCCTGAGCCAGATGTGACTGTTATGTGGTGTCTGTGACACACACTCATCTACACTGTTTCTTTGTCAAACCTTTTTTGTCATCTCACCTCTTCATAACCTCACTTTCTTCTTTTGGTGTTTTTTCAAAGCAAAGCTCAGTCTTTGTTTTCTCTCTTTTATCGTATCCTATTAGCTATCTCTCTAACTTGCGCTCCCCTCGATCTAATATCGCAGGCAGATGCTTGAGAGCCCCGAGAGAGTTTCTGTAAAATAAAAGCCTTAATGAATCGCCCGACTGCCTCGATGCTTAGCGCCGGCCACATCTGTAGCCTCTCTCTCAGCGACTCTCATTTCCTAAAAGGCAACACTTATTATCTGCAAGACAAAAAAAGGCTAAACTGTTTCATACCAAAATGTTTGTGAGATTTAGACTATCAGGCATAAAAGCAAACATTCAAAATGAGGGTTTTAAATGAAAGGATTTTAAATAAAATTCAGTACTTATATATTAGAAAAAATAAGGTATGATTAATGTAGGTTTAAAAAAAAGGGGGCTGAAATGTCTAGTGATCATTGGCTGTCCAAATAAATTTTTCTTAATTTTTATTAAAAACAGACACATGTCAGATCAGGACTTGAACCTATAGGTCGCCTTTATAAAATATACTACTGGGCTGTTCAGCCATCCATACCAATTAAAAAAGCTTTAATTAAAAAAAAATATAATAATAATAATAATAATAATAATAATAATACATTACTGTATTACTGATGACCCTCAAAACATATAAATAAATAAATAAATAAATAAAAATAAAAAAGGTAAAATAAATAAATAAATATTTATTAGTATTAGTATTATTACGTTTAATAAAATAAAATAAAATAAAGTAAAATAATGCCCCCGATCAAAGGTATGATTTTTGGTTTTGCTTTTAATTGCATGCTTTCAAAAAAAAAAAAAAAAAAAAAAAAAAGTACAAAAGCAGTCGCTGAGGCGGCACCCTTTTAAAAGGTACACATTTGTATCTTATTTACCCCTAAAAGGCACATGTAACTACATGTGACCCTGGACCACAAAACCAGTCTTAAGTAGTACGGGTATATTTGTAGAAATAGCCAAAAATACATTTGTATAGGTCAAAATTATTGATATCGATATAAAACTATCGCCAAAAATCATCAGGATATTAAGTAAAGTCACGTTCCATGAAGATATTTTGTACATTTCTTACCGCAAATATATCGAAACTTAATTTTTGATTAGTAATATGCATTGCTAAGAACTTAATTTGGACAACTTTAAAGGCGATTTTCTCAATATTTAGATTTTTTTTGCACACTGTAAAAAAAAAAAAAAAAACTATTTGTTGAGTCAACTTAAAATAATGTGTTACCCTGCTACCTTAGAGATTTGAGTTGGTTCAACCAACTTTGTACAACTTAACATTTCAAGTTGACTAAACTTATTTTAAGTTGACTAAACTTAAAATTTTAAAACAGCCAGGTAGCAAATAATTTTAAGTTGAATAAAGTTGTAAAGTTGAATTTTAAATTGTTTTTTTACAGAGCACCCTCGGATTCCAGATTTTCAAATAGTTGTATCTCGGCCAAATATTGTCCAAACTTATTTATTATTTAAAAAATTGACCCGTATGACTGGTTTTTGGTCCAGGGTCACATATTAGTACTTTATTGATACATATTTGTAAGTTTCAAAACAGGTAGCGTGCCAGTGACAGCCTTTGTACCTTTTTTCTGAGAGTGTAGCTTTAATTAACAGTGAATAGATTTATTTCTGAATATGAAACACAATTATCCAATTTTTAGTTTCAGTAAATAAATCATAGTACCAATGATATGAGCATTGTTATTTAACAGCTAATTACTTAGATGCTGAGTTGATGATTCTGCAAGGGTCGAGGCTCTGAGTCGAGCGTTTTGCTCTTTGCCCCTTGCGGGGAAGCAATCACAAACTAATTAGCAATTAATGTGTATCCTCGCTGTCCTCTAGCCCAATGAGGGGTGGCTTTCACAGGAGAAGACAACTACGTTCCCCATTATAAATTACCATCATGTTGATTGATGTGTTCTCAGAAGTTTTGTCATTGATGGTTGTTTTTCTTTTTCTTTTTTTTTTCTGTTTATTTCATTACGTTAAGCACAGTTATGGGTTTAATGGAAGTTTGGAGGAACAGGTGATGGGGCTAATTAGTCATTAGCAAAGAGTCTCAGGTCCCAAATGACAAGTGCATGCTTTACAAGGTCATAATTTGATTAAAGTGCCTGCGAGTGATAGGAGAGACAACCACGGCATGATTAACTTGTCTCTGGATGCTGCGTGGACGGAGAGCAGTGTAACTTCATCATGTGTGTTCAACACATGTGCTTGTACTTATATAGAGGTGACTAAAGAACTTCTCAGCAAACTACAAGTGAATTCATCAGGTGAAAGGGTTTATTTTTCCCAAAACATGAAATTTCCCCCCCTTGAACCTTCTGTAATAGTTGCACATGAGTCCCTCAGTTGTCCTCAGTGTGAAAAGATAGATCTCAAAATCATACAGTCATTATTGGAAAGGATTTAAATACACAAAAATGCTCAAAAACCCAAAAATAATTGTGGGACCTGAAGGATTTTTCTGAAGAACAGCGGGCAGTTTAACTATTCAGGACAAACAAGGGACTGATGGACAACTATCAAACAAAAAAACACAGCTGTGGATCATTTAGTATTGAGAATCAAGTGTACTATCTTATTCAGGTCAGAACAAAATGAAAAAATAACTTGCCTTTTGTATGATCCCTCATATTTAGTATGATCAATATTTCGCAGTTTCTGCGATAATTTAGCGCATTCAAAATATATGAACTTTAAATGCAATAGTGAATTATACACCAAAATTATAATCACATACTTACATGTGCTTAACTATGGACAAATCAAAATTAGTGCACTTCTTTAAAAATGTAAGAAATTATTTCATGTTTAGTTTATTTAATAATTTAAAATGTACCTTAAAATAAAACTTTTAATTAAATTTTTTTACAAAGTTGACTTTTTAAGTCAGGTTTAAGTTCTAAGTACACTTATAAGGCTTTTATTTTATTAATATTATCTGCATGTGCACTTTAAAAGTACTAAAATATAATAAAAGTATATATTTTAAAAATATAAGTATAAATATACTTAGAAGATTTAAAGTACACTACAAATGCTCATACTCGCTCATAATCAAGCACACTTCTTTTTTCACAAAGGTATATTGTTAATGTGTCTGGATGAGCTTTGCTTTTAACGTGATGTTATTCAAGAGATGCATCCTTCTCTTCACAAGTAATACTATACATTTTTCTTTGGTGTCAGGTGAAGTAGCCTTGAGGCCCCAACACTAATCACTGTCAATGTCTTCCCTTCATCTGCTGAAGTGCAGCAGCTCTGCTCTACGCAGGTTGCCAAAACGCTGAAGAGAGTTTCTCTCACTGAGGGACCGGAGTGAATGCTGGCAGACTGGTGAATACGAGCGGGCCCTGATGTATGACTGCCGTCTGATCGATAAACAGCCCGCCTTCTCTCTGCTGACCTCCCTTGTTCCTCTCTCTCAACCAACCCTTTCATGCCAAACTTTTCGACTTAAACTGTCAAAGCACTTGGATGAAATTTACTCGCCAGCTTTTGGACAGAAACGAATGCTAAGTGTGCAGTCAGTACTGAAGCCATCTCTGCGCTTTGAGAAGCATCTCTATGGCTGAAGCCCAGTTTCTTTCATAGTATGTATTGCATGGTATGCAAACTTTCAGTAATAATTAAATTATAAATTGTTTAATTATAAATTATTGTGATTAAAGGGATAGATGCCCCAGGCCATCTAAGATGTAAGTGACTTTGTTTCTTCAGCAGAACACAAACAAAGATTTTTAACTCAAACCGTAGCAGTCTGTCAGTCATGTAATGGCAGTCAATGGGACCCACGGCTTTGAGAGTTAAAAAAAAAACATACACAGACAAAAACAAATTAAACCCTGCGGCTCGTGAAGATACATTGAGGTCTTAACACACAAAACAATCGGTCTGTGCAAGAAACTGAACAGTATTTATATATGTTTTGCCTCTGATCCACCGCAATGTCCAAATGTCCTGAGCACGTTCACAATAAAAAAATAAATAAAAAATAAAAAATAAAAAGCAAATGTTTCTGTAAATTTATTTTTAAAACTGTTCTATTATAAAATTATATATTTTTTATAAAGGGTGATATACTGCATAGTAAAAAATACTGTAAATCATTATATCATAATTAATTTAAAAAAAGTAAATCATAGAAAGTATGAATGTATGTTTTTATGTAGTTATTGCATTATTTTTGTCATCAATATAGTAAAATCATAGCCTTAACTGATTATTAGACATATAAAAACTATCTATAATGTATAAGATTATCATTATATAATGTCATGTCATGCAAGCATTAAACAGCTATTGAAGACCAACAAAGACAAGGAAATAGTACGTATGAAAAAAAGGAGATTATATAGCAAATTTTCAGTCAGGAATATTGAATTATATGCAGTCCTGATAAAAATAACAAAAATTCTCCATTTTAGAGAATGGAGAGATTTTTCCTCTTGTTATTTTGAGGAGCATCGTCAAAGTCCACATGAAATCACTCGCAGTGCAGTTTTTCTTTCCTGTTTTAATGTATTTCCTGTTAAAACAGGATGTTGAGGCAGAAGTTCATAAAAAAGCTATTATATAGCAAATTACATTATAAAGATGATATTTCTAAATTGTAGAAATAAATAAGTAAATAAAAGTTAAAAAAGAGCAAATTATAAAATTTCATGTTAAAGCCAATGTGTTACTTGCTATTTTATTGTAATTAATTGTGAAGTTACATAGCTGTTTCTGAGGGTTTTTTTTTTTTCATTTGAGAATTTAAAGGATTTTTCTCCATATAGTGAACTTCAATTGTGCTTAACTGCTTAAACGCAGTTTCAATGCAGCTTCAAATGAATCTAGACAATTCCAGCCAAGAAATAAGGGTCTTATCTAGCGAAACGATCGCTAATTTTCTTCGATTTTGAAGTTGGAGGAAAAAATTAGATGGGAGTTTTCGACATACCCTAGCTGTATTGAACTGGAGTGCACAGAGTATGCATAAATTGTATTTTTTTAATATATATTTTTTTTAATAATCATTTAATTTACAACAAGTTTCACTCAGTTTTCACAACTTGCTATTAAATTTCACTAAATATTACAAACAATCGACCAGTAATACGCTGAATAAAAATTTTGAAGCACACTCTTAAAAATAAAGGTGCTTCACGATGCCATAGAAGAACCTTTTTGTCTAAATGGTTCCATAAAGAACCTTTAACATCTGAAGAATCTTTCTGTTTCACAAAAGGTTCTTTGTGGCAAATAAGGTGCTTCAGATTATAAAAAGGTAAGCAAGAAATGGTTCTTCAAACGAACCTTTGACTTAATGGTTCTTTGTGGAACCAAAAATGGTTCTTCTATGGCATCGCTTGAAGAACCTTTTGAAGCACCTTTATTTTTAAGAATGCAGAAAGACTTCTTGTACAACATTCTTCAATAATCTTTGCTAATTCCAAAATGTTCACAAAGTGCTCAACTTTCAGAAATGTAGCTTTCAGCATCACAGAATATGAGCCGATATAAAACCTAAGCACTGAACTCTAGAGACAGGTGAAAGAAAATGTCTCATTTGTATATGCTGAGCGACACGGTCTCTGTGCCCAACTCACTTTACGGCGGGTGAGTGATGAGCCGTATAGAGACGTCCTCATCCATTTTTAATCGATTCAGTGTATAGTTGCATCTGAGAAGTGAGGTCAGTCGAGACGGGTCACGGCACTTTCACACATGCAGACGCGCCAGTCAGACATCGGTATACCACAGGCAACCTGCATTTCATTAGCGCTCCCAAATCTGCGGCTCCTTCCCCTTGTGTGGCATGTAAATTTAGGATCCTCAAATTTGCAAATCACCTCTCTCCAAGTGATTGTGGGTAATTTAAGGAAATGTGCCAATCGATCTAAGAGGAGGTATTTTTAGGTGGCAGTCCCACTGAAGAACAGGGGGTCTCTCTCTCTCTCTTTTCGTCTCTCTGGCAGCTTCTCATTTATATTCACGCTTCTCTGTAGGACGCAATGGCTCCTTGTGGATGTCACTCGGTGCCACTTTAACAGATGAATATATCTGCAATGAGCTATGGCGCTAAAGCACTCAAACAGATGTAGAGCCGGCATTTTAATTTCCTCACACACACGTACAGACGTGCACACCTCGCGCACATACATCACACGATGAGGCAGAAATACGTGCTGTACACACGAGAGATATGGACGCAAACAGACTTATTGCTGTAAAGCATAAATCTGAGCCTCGTCATGCATGGACAGGCCTGTTTTGATCTTAGCTTATGAATACCGCCGAATATATGGCCTGCTTTTTTAGATCTGATTTTTATGTGGAAATGTGTCATGTTTGTGACGGGCTTAACGTAATGGCTGCTCTCTCAGTCTAAATAGAGCAAAGCTATCGTATCATATTTGCGGCTTTCTGAGTCTGAATGCCTACTGTATATTATAGAAGAGACCAGGGTTTTCTTGTCACACTCCATTTAATATTTAATGCTATAATTTAGCATCACTTGCTCACCAATGGATCCAATGCAGTGAATGGGTGCCATCAGAATGAGAGTCCTAACAGCTAATAAAAACATCCACAAGTAATCCACACCACTTCAGTCCATTAATTAACTTCTTGTGAAAAGGTGCACATTTGTAATACACAAATCCATCATTAAAGTGTCACTTCTACACTCTTAAAAATAAAGGTGCTTCACGATGCCATAGAGAAGAACCTTTTTGTCTAAATGGTTCCATAAAGACCTTTTAACATCTGAAGAACCTTTCTGTTTTACAAAAGGTTATTTGTGGCAAAGAAGGTTCTTCAGATTATAAAAAAGGTAAGAAAGAGATGGTTCTTTAAAGAACCTATGACTGAATGGTTCTTTGTGGAACCAAAAATGCTTCTTCTATATGGCATCGCTTGAAGAACCTTTTAAAGCACCTTTATTTTTAATAAATAATATTTTTATTTTTATCCATAATATTGCTTTCTAAACAAGGTCTAAACCAGTGGTTCTCAACCTTTTTTTGCAGTGGGCCGTACTATGCCCAAGTTCAAGTCTCACGGGCCGCATATTATTTACATATGTTGTCATCAACGCTCACTAACCAGATATTATGCATCTAAAATGATTACAATTAGATGTATTATTATCATTAGAGAGTATAATTCTACTTACCATTAATGGGACACCTGATGTTGTCGGGAGCCGACCAATTTGGTGAAATTCGGCTCAAAAGGAGTAACAGCACAATGAAGTTGTGACTGTAAGTTGTAGTCTGTAAGACGCGCACGGAAACTGTGTAATTGCATCAGTTCATAGTTGCGTCAGTTCTGCGCATATATAAAAACATGATCACCAAAATGATTTTATGTGACAAAAATATGTTTCAAAGTTTGTTTAATACATTTATTTGTTTAATACATTTTAAAAAATGAATTGTAAAACCATTTATTATTATTTTATTTATTTTTAATTTATTTATTTATTTATTTTTACGTGGTCAGCATCGCAGGCCGCATTTGCATTTGTGACGGGCCGCAGGTTGAGAACCACTGGTCTAAACAAATATTCTGGTGGATTTTAATGTGAAAAGACAACAGGGGATGGATTTTTTTTCATGGGGTGAAGTGTTATTATGGATTATTTTGGCCAGAAATTGTTTAAAGTCAAAAAGCTTTAATGATGGACTTGTTTCTGAAAAACCTTGCAGATTTTTGCCTCACAAGATGTTAATTGATGGACTGGAGTGGTTTGGATTACTTGTGGATTATTGTGATGTTATTATCAGCTGTTTGGACTCATTCTGACGGCACCCATTCACTGCAGAGGATCCATTGGTGAGCAATTTCTCCAAATCTGTTCCTATGAAGAAACAAACTCATCTACATTTTGCACAGCCTTAGGCAATTTCAGCAAACTTTCAGATTTTGAATGAACCATTCCTTTAATTCACAATGGATTATAATTCCCATAGTTAATAATGCATTATGTGTCTCATATCTGGTTATAATCACAGATAGGTGTAGGTTTCCGCATTCTCTATTTTTGACTTAAGGCTATAATGAATATTTGTTCTGTGCAATAGAAGAAGAGCAGAAATGGAGGTAATTATCTTGATTATTGATTCTATTAGAGCCCAAATAGTTCCAGTAGTTGCTCATCAAGGCAATAATTTCCTTTGTTTAATGTTGTAATGTTGTTTTCAATGGTTTATTTCTGATCATTTGCAATAACTGCAAATGGGATGTTGATAATACTGATATTAATCAAAATGTTAATATCTCATGCACAAAAAGATGAGTTTAGTGACTCAATGCTAAAAACTCCCATCTTTGATCAAAGGGGGGAGTTTAAATTTAAGAACCTCTGACTCAGTTTAAAGCTCAGTCGAGCTTGAGTGTAACAGAGACCCTCTTCTCAATGAACATCCTTAATATTAAGGCAAAAATCTCTATTCAGCACTCTGGACTATGTATTCTATGAAACATCTGAATGGCCAGGGGCACTCATGAGAGACGACTGGAGAGCTTAACTTAATCCTGGAAATGCAATTAATATTCTACATACCTGTGTAATTATCAGAGCACTAAAATCCAAATATATAACAGACAGGCAATCCACATTCCTCCAATTCAATCTATCATTCAAGAAGCATGCAAAAGACAAAGTTCAAGGAAAAGCAGAAATGGACAAGCACCCCTTTTTTTCACAGAATGCTCTCAATGGTGTTGTAAAGAAAAACTGGAGCACAAAGAAAGAAAAAACACTCAAGAATCTCTCTCTATCCACTGACCAGCCAAAGGCACACAACTATTTTTCCCTCTCCCTGAACGCAATCATTTCAGAATTGATTTTCATGGCTGAGGGAGAAATAATAGGAATTCTTCTAATGTAGAAAATGTATGTGTTCCTTTTGGTTAACCAGTACAAACCATATTTCAGTCTTGTCAGAGAGGCTAGAGAAGAAATCTCTCATCCCAAGCCGGGGCTTTTTCTCCTTTGGTATGAGACAACTCATCATTTTCCCAAATCAATCATATCAACTCTTCGAGCAGGAAAAGGGCCAGTGCTTTTACAGGTGCTACACTTTCATATGTAGGTCAGCATAAAACAGTGATGGTAGCAGGTGATGATACCATGGTATTCTGATTTATACCATGGAACAGACATGGTAAAAGCATGGTATTGCTAAGGTATTATTAAAAAAAAAAAACATCCAAATGTCCTCAAAGAACCACAAGATGCAAGACAAACATGTGCGGTCCTCGATATGTCATTGAACATCTGAAACAAATGTTTATTCTAGTAAATTTGCTACATAGATATACATTGCAGAAATAAGTAAGTTTCAGTCTGTTTAGCTGAGATTATTGATCAAACGGTGTCTACTGTGAACACAGTCTAGGTTTCATTATTGAACTATCCACTCACTGGTCTATTATCAATGGATAGGTGTCATAGGTTATTAATGATCAATCTTTTGAGCGAATGAGACTATTGATTGGTGTTAGAAACTGATACTTTTGGGTTTTCCAGGTTTCTTTATTATTTAGCTTCAGCTGAACTTTTATTCACTTGCACATATGTTGTTCCAAACTTGCATAGCTTTCTTTCTTTTTCTTTTTCATAAAAAAAAAGATTTAAAAAAAAAATGTTTGTTTTATGAATGTCAGCAGGCTCCAAAACAACAATGGACCTTTTGACCTTCATTGTATGGAAACTGAGAGATTTTTTAAATATAAAGCCATACAAGTGTGAAATGACATGAGGGTGAGCAAATTTACATTTTCATTTTTTTTGGCAAACTATATCTTTAGGGGTAAGACACACAGGCTTGACTGCTAACCTGTATATAGAACTACTAATTAACTGTGACATTAAGTTGCTATTTACATTTAATTACATACATTGTCTTTGCCTCGGGCTGTTTGTCAAAGAAAATCTAGGCCCAGAAGCAGAATATCTTGTGTTGATCACATTTCATAACATAAGCATGTCTGCTACCGCAGCTTTCGGCTCGTGATCTCCAAACGATATTATCCCTGAGGCACTATAGGATGACATAAAAAAATGCCATAATTTGCACACGATTAACAATTAAAGTGCAAAGTTTTAATCAGCAGAATGTGTTACTGTGTTTACTGGCGCCAGGGACTTCAGGATTCCTTTAGCAGTCCAATTAGCGTTCGGTTTGCTTTTCTAGATACAAGCACACATTAGCCCTTCATCACTCGCTGGATCTTTCATTGAGCAACAGAAAACTCATTGGGCTCATTGGGAAAACGTGCCTGTGGCGACATTTCTGCAAAATTATATTGTGTTGCCTCTTGCATATTTCATTAAATGTCTAGTGAGTTGTGCTGGAAGTGTGTTCAGTTTTATCCAGATGAACGTGAATCTGCCAACAGTTTATTACACTGGTTGTTGTACGTATAGTCAGATTTTGGCAAACATAAGATGAAAACATTTATTGAAGCAACCATGCTGTTTTACCTTGTTTCTATAAGTCTTTGAGCTCTTTTATTGTAATTATTTTTATTATGGGAGTGCAATGCTGTACCGGGTGTGCTACCAAGCAAGTTTACAATCAGAAAAGGCAAACATATGGAGCTGGTTATGTGATGGAAACATCAAAATGTATTAGTTTACAAATCATGCTCTGTGGTAAAAGTGTTCTGAGGTCGTAATTAGTGTTAATATTGTTAACGAAATCTATGACGTAAATATTAGTGGACATTTTTTTTCCATGACTAAGACAAGATGAAGACTAGACAGCACAGACATCATTAAACTGTGACTATATCAACATGAAACATCTATGACTAAAAGGAGAGACTAAATTGTAGTTAAAAAAATAAAAATTGAATATATAAATATATAAAATCTCTATATTTTCGTAAGCAATAAACGGGAAAAATAAATATAAACATATTCCTGAGACACTATGGGATGACAAAAAATTATGCCATAATTTGCACACAATTAACAATTATACAAAATGTTTTACTGTATTTACTGATGCCAGGGACTGCTAAAAGCATGTTCAGTTTTATCCAAAACACATGAACATGAATCTGGCAGTGTTTTATAATATTGGTTGTATGTATCGTGGCGGTTTGAAATGGTGAGTGGTGCTAAAAGGTTAATGCTCTATTGCATTAAAAATAATAAAATAACAATGTAAACCGTACTTTAAATGTAATCAATAGGTTATACAAAAGCAAAGTTAAGACGAAAATGTTTTTGATCTAGCAGCCATGCAATTTTAGCTTGCTTAGTCTTTGAGAACTTTTATATTGTTTTTCGTGTTTCACAGGATTCAATCCTGAGCGTTTTGTAATGCTGTACCGGGTGCGCTATCGAGCAAGTTTACCATGTTAGAGCTCCATTAAAAGCCGTATGGAGCCGTTTATGTAATGAAAACTTAAAATGTGTTAGTTTACTAATCATTCAGTGTGATAAAAGTGTTCTGAGGTCATAACTAGTGTTAATTTTGTTGACGAAAACTATGACAAAAATATTTGCTGACAAACTTTTTTCCATGAATAAGACAAGATGAAAACTAGACAGCACAGACATCATTAAAATGTGACTATATCAACATGCCAAAAAAAGAGAGAGAAACTAAAATGTACTTCAAAAAATGAAAACTCTATATTTTTTAAATGTTTCTATTTTTTATTGAACAAAAAAGAGGAGAAAAATCTAAAAATATTACTGAGGCATGACAGGCTGACATAAAAGTATGCCATAATATGCATATGATTAACAATTATACAGACTGTGTTTATTGACGTCAGGGACTTTTCTTTAGCAATCCAATTAGTGTTCAGTTTGCCTTTCTAGATACAAGCACAAACTGGCCCTTCATCCGCAAAAATAATTCTGCAAAATTATATTGCATTACTTTTTGTGTAGCTTCTACGGCTTTAAAGTGAAATGGTCGCTGAGTGGTGGTAAAAGCATGTTCGGTTCCATCCAAAACACATGAACATGAATCTGGCGATGTTTTATTACATTGGTTGTACAGTATGTCATTTTAGCTTGCTTCTACAAGTCTTTGAGAACTTTTATATTGTTAATTATGAAAAAATAAAAAATAACCGTAATAATTCTAAAAGTGTAGTTCAAAAAATAAAATCTCTATATATCCTAAATGTTTCTATATTTTCTTGAACAAAAAAGAGAAAAAAATATATAAAAATATCCCTGAGGCACTACAGAATGACATACAATTATGCCATAATATGCACACGATTAACAATTATACAGACTGTGTTTACTTATGGCCGGGACTTTGGCTTTTCTTTAGCAATCCAATTAGTGTTCAGTTTGCTTTTCTAGGTACAAACTAACTAGCCCTTCATCTGCAAAGATTTCTGCAAAATTATATTGCATTACTTTTTGTACATTTTGCGACTTTAAAGTGAATGTTCGCTGAGTGGTGCTAAAAGCACGTTCAGTTTCATCCAAAACACATGAACATGAATCTAACAATGTTTTATTACATTGGTTGTATGTATCATGGCAGTTCGAAATGTGTGGCGCTAAAAGGTTAATGCTCTATTGCATAAAAAAAAAAATGTAAAGTGTACCCTATACTTAATCAACAGTGTAAACAAAAGCAAAGGTCAGATGAAAATGCTTTTGCTCAAGCAAACATGTAATTTTAGCTTGCTTCTACAAGTCTTTTATATCGTAGTCTTGCATATTGTGTTTCACAGGACTCAAAACTGAGCGCTCTGCAATGCTGTACCGGGTGCACTACAGAGCAAGTTTACTATGTTAGAAAAGCCATACATATGGAGCTGGTTATGTGATGAAAGCCTTAAAATGTGTTGAGGTCATAACATAGTATTGTGCAAGAAAGCGTGAAAATAAGTCTATATTAATTAATAAGCTGCCCTGGTATTCATAATTAGTTTGAAATGGATTAAATGTTGTTGATGTTTTACTGCCCTTAGTGTTCATGTCAGCTGGAAATTGTAGTGAATTGTATGTATGGGTAAGTTTACAGGCAGACTGATTTTTTAAAACTCGTCGGCCACACAAATGGTTAAAACGAAAAGGTATAGCAGATAAAACGCTACAGAGCCCTTTCCAGCAGCCCAATGACAGATTGAGGGAAGCAGTGACTGAATCTGAGAGGGAGGGGAAATGAGACATTGTTGGCATCAGGGCGCCAAGTTGGATGACAACTGCGCCCTTTATCTGACAAGCGCCCCAAAAATCCCTTTTGGATTCAAAATGGGAGCCGTTATCAAATTGTGAAAAGCTGTAGTCTGAAAATATATCATATACAAGCAGCCAGCTGCTAAAAGGACACAGATGCTAGGCCCTGTCTGCTTCTTTCTCCCTCCACTTATTTTTACTTCATCTTGAGCGTTGGAAAAAATATCACAACGGTTCACGAGTATAACCCCGAAAGGTTACTGCCACAGTTATTCTTTCTTAAAGTCTTTTGCGAAACTTCTGAAATGTATGTGCTCAGCCGCCGAGCCGATACTGACAAGTGACAGCTGCCATAATTGTTCAGCTCCTCTGAGATAGTTCCTTAAGCTAGCATATTTGGGTAACAGTCTTATCTTCACCATGTCTTGAAGTCTAATAGCCTCCTGCATTTGCTTTTCCTCATTGAGAGGCTGGAAGCTTTCTGCCTTTGAGCTGTCAGGGTTGTCCTCCTTTCAGAAGTTCAAAAGTTCAGTGAGTTGTTGGAGATCAATACAGTGCTCCGAGCTAGTAAATAAATGCAGACCACGGTTATTATATAGTCACCGTTAGATAATATTCAAAGGACCAAAATCATTCAACTGCCCCAGATATCTTTGTTGTTGAGTAAAAAAAAAGAGAGAGAGAGAGAGAGATTTGCCACACAAAAGCCGAATTTTGCTTACCACAATGCTAAGGAGCGTCTGTCGCCGGTACTAAAACATTTATTTTCTCACGACAGGCTTTTTGTTGTTCGGGGGCTCACAAGGCACAGCGTGGAAACTGAATGCTGCCTCATCTAAATTTCAAATTGAGATCAATTATTCATTTATGACTAATGCTGACTAATTATGGCCTCTTTTCTTGCCAAGGTTTGAAAATAAGGAATGTGAAAATATTGCTGTTGACTCTTAAACGTGTAAGGAAATTCTGCACTCTGAACTCTGCTGAACAAACACACTGCTTTTACTTCACACACCTTACTTAATAGCATATGTTTGGACACAAACAAAACAAGACTGTATCAGACTCGTACAGTATCTCACAAAAGTGAGTACACCCCTCTCTCATTTCAGCAACCATTTTAGTATATCTTTTCAAGGGACAACACTATAGAAATGAAACTTGGAGTAGGCAATGTGCAGCTTTTTAGAATATGCAATGTAAAGCTTGTATAATAGTATAGATTTACTGTCAAAATTGTCAAAATAGCTGGCAACAAGTGAACTTGTCCAAAGTGTCAATATTTCTTGTTAGCACCATTGTTAACTAGAACTACCTTAATCATCCTGGACATGGAATTGACCAGAGCTGAGCAGGTTGTTGCTGGGATTCTCTTTCAATCCTCAGAGAGTTGCTGGACGTTAGACACATCGTGCTTCTCTACCTTATGTTTGGGGATGCCCCACAGGTGCTTAATAGGGTTCAGGTCTGGAGACATACTTGGCCACCCCATCACCTTCAGTTTCAGCTTTCTCAGCATGGCAGTTGTCATCTTGGTGGTGTGTTTGGGGTCGTTATCATGTTGGAAAACTGCCATTCGGCCTAGTTTCTGGAGGGAAGGCATCATGTTCTGCTTCAGAATGTACTGTACATAATGGAATCCATGTTTCCCTCAATGAACTGCAGCTCTCCAGTACCAGTAGCACTCATGCAGCCCCAGACCATGATCCTACCAAAACTTGACTGTAGGCAAGACACAGTTTTCTTGGCACTCCTTACCAGGGCATCGCCACACATACTGGACACCATCTAAACCAAAAAAGTTAATCTTACAGGTTCATCAGACCACAGTACATGGTTCCAGTATTTCATGCTCTTGGACAGGTTGTCTTCAGCAAACTGTTTGTAGGCTTTCTTGTGAGCCAGCTTCAGATGAAGCTTCCTTCTGGGACGACTCCTATGCAAACTGACTTGTTGCAGTGTGCGTATGGTCTGAGCACTGACAAGCTGACCCTCTTCTTCTGCAACCTTTAAAGCAATGCTGGCAGCACTCATGCATATGTTTTTTAAAGCCAGGTTCTGCACCTGACGCACAGAACGAGTGCTCAACTTCGTTGATCGACCCTTGCTAGGCCTGTTCTGAATGGAAGCCATCTTGGAAAACCTCTGTCTGACCCTGACCACTGTAGTGTAACTTGGTTTCAGGATGTTACTGAACCTCTAATAGCCTTGGCCATCTTTGTGGAGAGCAACAATTCTAATTCTAAAATCCTCAGAGAGTTATTTGCCATGAGATGCCATGTTGAACATTCAGTGGTCAGTATGAGAAAATTGTACTTAAAGCACCAAATTTTAACTGCTCTAATACAATATACACAACTTTGTATGGTCCTGTCAAGCAGACAAAACATGAACATGATGGATAGGACATGTGGCTTTGCATGGTTAAACAACATACTGCTGTTATGTGTACTCACTTTTGTTGCCAGCTATTTTGACAATAATGGCTGTATGTTGAGTTATTTTCAGGGGACAGTAAATTTATAGTGCTATACAAGTTGCACATTGACTATAAAATATATCCAAGTTTCATTTCTATAGTATTGTCCCTTAAGAAGATAGACTAAAACGATTGCTGAAATGTGAGGGGTGTACTCACTTTTGTGAGATACTGTAAGAGCTGTTGGCTCATGAGGACCCAAGTTTGAATCTGATCTGGGTCGTGTCACAATTCCATTCCCCTGCTACTTAGGAAATTGTGATCACGATTTCTGCTTCTCTCAATTTATTAAGCATAATCATCTGCAATATTTACCGACTGGTTATTTATCCTGAAAGTGTTTCATTGCAATTTGGCATTTGCATTATCTTGCATTGGCAACAAGCCTCTGCAAGCTTTAATGGTTGTGGTTGCCAGATGTCAAGAGTTTAAATCCCCCAATCAGAGGTTTTTAATTGAATCAATAATTTTCTGCCAAAAGGTTTACTTAGGGTATGTTTACATGATAACGATGTACTACAAAATGAAGAAGTTTCACAAACAGATGCCAGTGTTGTCGAAACAATCCCCATTCACATCCACAAAAACAACTGCAAATGCTATATTATGCCAGGCCAGTAGTTTGTGATGTCACTTTGTAAAGAAACTTGCGCATACTTATAGATTGAACACATAATACGCAGAGATGATAGCGGTATCTTTTATTAAAACTTGTTGTTTTAAGGCCCCAAATTGCCATTGTCATGTTAATGACCTGCCAAAACACATAAACCAGTTTTACGTGTTGAGTAAACAACCCATTAATCTTCCCAACCTGGCAAACTTGTGTAGACATACATACATGACTGGCCCATTGATTTTGGAATTCATATTTGTTGTGTTAAATCTGATTTGTTGTCTTTTAATTCAACTACATATACACATACAGTGCTGCTTGAAAGTTTTTGAATTGTCTTTATTTCTGCATAAATATGACCCAAAACATCGTCAGATTTTCATATATGTCCTGAAAGTAGACAAAGAGAACCCAATCAAACAAGTGAGAGAAAAAAAATTCCTTGTCATTTATTTATTTAGAAAATTGATCCAGTGTTCCATATCTGTGCATTGCAAAAGTATGAGAATCTTTGCTTTTAGTATCTAGTGTGATATTTTGGTTTCATCCATTCATTAAACCTTTCTCCAATAGTCCTCTGGCTTTTCCACATGATCATTAGCAAGCAATTTTATTTCTGGAGAGTAGTGGCTTTCTTCTTGCAACTCTGCCATGCGTACCATGGCTGCTCAGTGTTCTCCTGATGGTGGACTCATGAACATTAACATTAACATTAGCCAATGTGAGAAAGATCTTTAGTTGCTTAGATGTTACTTAGAAGTTACCCTGGGAACTTTTGCAACCTCACAGACTATTACACATTCTGCATAGAAGTGATCTTTGTTGGTCAGCCACTTTTCAGGAAGGTAACAGTGGTCTTACATTTCCTCCATTTGTACACAATCTGTCTAACTGTGGATTTGTGGAGTCCAAACTCTTTAGAGATGGTTTTGTAACATTTTCTAGCCTGATAAGAAACATCAACTCTTTTTCTGAGGTCCTCAGTAGTCTCCTTTGTGTGTGACATGATTTACTTCCACACACGATCAGACTTTGATAGATCCCTGTTCTTTGAAAAAAAAAAAAGCTCACAGACTGACATTTGATAGTCATTGCACAGACTAAAAACACATCTGCACAGATGGACTCTAATTTCACCTTTAAATTAACTGCTAATCCAAGAGATTCACATACTTTTGCAATGCACAGATATGTAACACTGGATCATTTTTTTCTCAATAAATACAAAGAAAATATTTTTTCTCTCACTTGGCTCGCTTTGTCTACTTTCAGGACTTGATATGAAAATCTGATGATGTTTTGGATCATGTTTATGCAGAAATATAGAAAATTCTAAAGGGTTCACAAACTTTCAAGCAGCAATGTATATATTTATTTGCTATAAATTCTATTTTATTTAAATAGCCCAAACTCTTTCTGCTATTTGTTTGTTTGCAAAATCCGTTGAGGTAATCAAACTGTTTGAGATTTAATGAGAGCTCTGTGTCTTTTTATACTTTGTTGTCCTTGGATGAGGATCATTAACTCAAGTTTATACAGATTATACTATCTTGCATATGTAATGCATTTCATTCTTTACAAAAAAGTTGTTACGTGATCTATATATAGACTTTCCGCAATCTAGAACGCAATATAATGAAGTCTGCAGGTAGGCAGATGGCTCAGAGTGATCGAGAATGACGTACCGCTGTCAAACGGGCAGGGCCCTGGAGTCCATCTCCATCTGTAAGAGAAAAAAAGAACAAAAAATGAACTATGTACAACAGGGGCTTGAAAAACGAGTCGTCTGGACAGCGTGCTCCCCTGCCCGCTCCCTTAATTGCTCTCTTCTCTCTCTGGACTGAAACTCATCCTCCCATTCCTCTGCTGGAGGAAGTACAGCAGTGAGACGGTGCCCTAAGGCCCTTTCTGCTGTCCTCTTTACGTCACAGTACCTCCACAGAGAAAGAAAGGAAGTGTGTTTCCTGATGAAAGACAAAATGTGGCTCTGTGCCCACTTCACTAAATGCCAACTGCTACATACTGTTAGCAGAATGGTAGGAGGTCTGTAGATATGCCTGCACCAACCTTCTAGACACGCTGTTCTTGTTGAAAAACTAGGATTGTTCATTCAACATGTGAATGTAGTGATTAACTACAACAACAACAACAACAACAAAATAATAATAATGTTCTGCAATACTATGATAAAGTATATGATACTATGATGAGTATCATATTTGATACATCACATATTATGATTTATGGTTTTATTCAGAGGCATAGACTGAGCAAAAATTTGCAATTTGATGCAGTTCCTGATATTTATATGGGCAAAAATGTAACAGTATAATAGACTACTTACATACAATGCACATAAATCAGTTCTATATATAAACAATATAAGATTAATAATTAAGACTACAACATTAAAATCAAAAATTTCAAGAATAAAGTCGAAATTATGAGAAAAAAGTCGAAATAGTTTAACAATAAAGTCAAAATTACGAGGATGAAGTCGAAATATTAGGAGAATAAAGTCGAAATATTTTGACAATAAAGTCACAATTATGAGAATAAAGTCGAAATGTTTTGAGAATAAAGTCAAAATTACTAGAATAAAGTCGAAGTGTTTCGAGAATAAATTAAAAATATTTAGCAAATGAAGTCAAATTTACAAGGATAAAGTCAAAATATTATGAGAATAAAGTCAAAATATTTAGAGAATAAAGTTGCAATATTACATGAAGTTGAAATATTTTGAGAATGAAGTTGAAATGATGCAAATAAAGTCAAAATATTACGAGAATAAAGTCGAAATATTTCAATAATAAAGTCAAAATTATGAGGATAAATTCAAAATATTAGAATAAAGTCGAAATATTTCAACGATTAAGTAAAGTAAAACAATAAAGTAAAAATGTTTTGAGAATAAAGTCAAAATTACTAGAATAAAGTCAAAGTGTTTCGAGAATAAAGTCGAAATATTTAGCAAATAAAGTCAAAATTACAAGGATAAAGTCAAAATATTACGAGAATAAAGTTAAAATATTTTAGGAATAAAGTCAAAATATTTTAACAAAAAAGTCACAATTATGAGAATAAAGTCTAAATGTTTTGAGAATAAAGTTGAAATATTTTGACAATAAAGTCGAAATATTTTGACAATAAAGTCACAATTATGAGAATAAAGTCGAAATGTTTTGAGAATAAAGTCAAAATTACTAGAATAAAGTCGAAGTGTTTCGAGAATAAATTAAAAATATTAAGCAAATGAAGTCAAATTTACAAGGATAAAGTCAAAATATTACGAGAATAAAGTTAAAATGTTTTAGGAATAAAGTTAAAATATTTTAACAAAAAAGTCACAATTATGAGAATAAAGTCGAAATGTTTTGAGAATAAAGTCAAAATTACAAGAATAAAGTCGAAGTGTTTTGAGAATAAATTCAAAATTACAAGGATAAAGTCAAAATATGAGAATAAAGTCGAAATGCTTTGAGAATAAAGTTGAGATATTTTGACAATAAAGTCACAATTATGAGAATAAAGTCGAAATGCTTTGAGAATAAAGTTGAGATATTTTGACGATAAAGTCACAATTATGAGAATAAAGTCGAAATGTTTTGAGAATAAAGTCAAAATTGCTAGAATAAAGTCGAAGTGTTTCGAGAATAAATAAAAAATATTTAGCAAATGAAGTCAAATTTACAAGGATAAAGTCAAAATATTACGAGAATAAAGTCAAAATATTTAGAGAATAAAGTTGCAATATTACATGAAGTTGAAATATTTTGAGAATGAAGTTGAAATGATGCAAATAAAGTCAATATTACAAGAATAAAGTCGAAATATTTCAACAATAAAGTCAAAATTATGAGGATAAAGTCAAAATATTAGAATAAAGTCGAAATATTTCAACGATTAAGTAAAGTAAAACAATAAAGTAAAAATGTTTTGAGAATAAAGTCAAAATTACTAGAATAAAGTCGAAGTGTTTCGAGAATAAAGTCGAAATATTTAGCAAATAAAGTCAAAATTACAAGGATAAAGTCAAAATATTACAAGAATAAAGTTAAAATATTTTAGGAATAAAGTTAAAATATTTTAACAAAAAAGTCACAATTATGAGAATAAAGTCTAAATGTTTTGAGAATAAAGTTGAAATATTTTGACAAAGTCTAAATATTTTGACAATAAAGTCACAATTATGAGAATAAAGTCGAAATGTTTTGAGAATAAAGTCAAAATTACTAGAATAAAGTCGAAGTGTTTCGAGAATAAATTAAAAATATTAAGCAAATGAAGTCAAATTTACAAGGATAAAGTCAAAATATTACGAGAATAAAGTTAAAATATTTTAGGAATAAAGTTAAAATATTTTAACAAAAAAGTCACAATTATGAGAATAAAGTCGAAATGTTTTGAGAATAAAGTTGAAATATTTTGACAAAGTCTAAATATTTTGACAATAAAGTCACAATTATGAGAATAAAGTCGAAATGTTTTGAGAATAAAGTCAAAATTACTAGAATAAAGTCGAAGTGTTTCGAGAATAAATTAAAAATATTAAGCAAATGAAGTCAAATTTACAAGGATAAAGTCAAAATATTACGAGAATAAAGTTAAAATATTTTAGGAATAAAGTTAAAATATTTTAACAAAAAAGTCACAATTATGAGAATAAAGTCGAAGTGTTTTGAGAATAAATTAAAAATTACAAGGATAAAGTCAAAATATGAGAATAAAGTCGAAATGCTTTGAGAATAAAGTTGAGATATTTTGACAATAAAGTCACAATTATGAGAATAAAGTCGAAATGTTTTGAGAATAAAGTCAAAATTACTAGAATAAAGTCGAAGTGTTTCGAGAATAAATTAAAAATATTAAGCAAATGAAGTCAAATTTACAAGGATAAAGTCAAAATATTACGAGAATAAAGTTAAAATGTTTTAGGAATAAAGTTAAAATATTTTAACAAAAAAGTCACAATTATGAGAATAAAGTCGAAATGTTTTGAGAATAAAGTCAAAATTACAAGAATAAAGTCGAAGTGTTTTGAGAATAAATTCAAAATTACAAGGATAAAGTCAAAATATGAGAATAAAGTCGAAATGCTTTGAGAATAAAGTTGAGATATTTTGACAATAAAGTCACAATTATGAGAATAAAGTCGAAATGCTTTGAGAATAAAGTTGAGATATTTTGACGATAAAGTCACAATTATGAGAATAAAGTCGAAATGTTTTGAGAATAAAGTCAAAATTGCTAGAATAAAGTCGAAGTGTTTCGAGAATAAATAAAAAATATTTAGCAAATGAAGTCAAATTTACAAGGATAAAGTCAAAATATTATGAGAATAAAGTCAAAATATTTAGAGAATAAAGTTGCAATATTACATGAAGTTGAAATATTTTGAGAATGAAGTTGAAATGATGCAAATAAAGTCAATATTACAAGAATAAAGTCGAAATATTTCAACAATAAAGTCAAAATTATGAGGATAAAGTCAAAATATTAGAATAAAGTCGAAATATTTCAACGATTAAGTAAAGTAAAACAATAAAGTAAAAATGTTTTGAGAATAAAGTTAAAATTACGAGAATAAAGTAAGTGTTTTGAGAATAAAGTCAAAATTACTAGAATAAAGTCAAAGTGTTTCGAGAATAAAGTCGAAATATTTAGCAAATAAAGTCAAAATTACAAGGATAAAGTCAAAATATTACGAGAATAAAGTTAAAATATTTTAGGAATAAAGTTAAAATATTTTAACAAAAAAGTCACAATTATGAGAATAAAGTCGAAATGTTTTGAGAATAAAGTCAAAATTACAAGAATAAAGTCGAAGTGTTTTGAGAATAAATTCAAAATTACAAGGATAAAGTCAAAATATGAGAATAAAGTCGAAATGTTTTGAGAATAAAGTCAAAATTGCTAGAATAAAGTCGAAGTGTTTCGAGAATAAATAAAAAATATTAAGCAAATGAAGTCAAATTTACAAGGATAAAGTCAAAATATTACGAGAATAAAGTTAAAATATTTTAGGAATAAAGTTAAAAAATGTTAACAAAAAAGTCACAATTATGAGAATAAAGTCGAAGTGTTTTGAGAATAAATTCAAAATTACAAGGATAAAGTCAAAATATGAGAATAAAGTCGAAATGCTTTGACAATAAAGTTGAAATATTTTGACAATAAAGTCACAATTATGAGAATAAAGTCGAAATGTTTTGAGAATAAAGTCAAAATTGCTAGAATAAAGTCGAAGTGTTTCGAGAATAAATAAAAAATATTTAGCAAATGAAGTCAAATTTACAAGGATAAAGTCAAAATATTATGAGAATAAAGTCAAAATATTTAGAGAATAAAGTTGCAATATTACATGAAGTTGAAATATTTTGAGAATGAAGTTGAAATGATGCAAATAAAGTCAAAATATTACGAGAATAAAGTCGAAATATTTCAATAATAAAGTCAAAATTATGAGGATAAATTCAAAATATTAGAATAAAGTCTAAATATTTCAACGATTAAGTAAAGTAAAACAATAAAGTAAAAATGTTTTGAGAATAAAGTCAAAATTATGAGAATAAAGTCAAAATTACTAGAATAAAGTCAAAGTGTTTCGAGAATAAAGTCGAAATATTTAGCAAATAAAGTCAAAATTACAAGGATAAAGTCAAAATATTACGAGAATAAAGTTAAAATATTTTACGAATAAAGTCAAAATTATGAGAATACAAAGCAATTACGAGATTAAAGTTATAATATTTTGAGAGTATACTCTAGACTATGCACATGCAAATGACCCGGATTGAGAGCACCAGGAGATATTTCAAAGTCTCAGCTTTCAAAATCTGTCAGTTTTATAGTGAAATTCAAACAATATGTCTATTACAATAATGTGTTTTTACGCTCTTTATTGTGGCGTGACAGATCACTATATTCGCCTCAGTTTAAGCGGCATGTGAATCAATATTTCTGATTACAGTGAGACATTTGTTTCATTAAATACATGTGAGGAAAGAAAGATTGGACGCCACAGACATTTTTGAAAAGTAGGTGGTGGAATTTTCACAAAGAAAACAGAATTATTTAATGAAACAAATGTCTCATTGTAATCAAAAAGATTAAAGTGTGTGAAAAACACATTATTGCAAGACATATTTCCCTAAACTGACAGATTTTTAAAAGCTAAGACTTCGTTTTATATTAAAAGTACCAAAAAGCGCAAAGCTTATTGCTATTATTGGGTGGCTAGCACACTACAAATAGGTCTAATTAATGCAATCAAAGACATGAAAAATTATTTCCAAGCATACTGTCCCTGCGAGAATAACATGTTATGATTTCTGCTAATAATCCCACATATATTCAAATAAATTCTGATGGCCTGGCATCTTCCCATGACTTTATTCTCACAATATTTTGACTTTATTCTCATAATTTCGAATTTTATCCTCTAAATATTGCAACTTTAATCTCGTAATTTTAGATTAGGTTTTATTTTTTAACATGCCACTAAAACACCATTGTACCCAATAATTTGTTTTAAGATTATATTTAAATGCTTTGTTTTATTATCAAAGCTCTTTAGTTTTTGTTGTTAGGGCAAAGCTTAGAATGCAATGCATGCATTGATGACTAAATGATGAAATGTCCTTAAAAGCCTGATAATCATATTTGATACATTTTAACATGAAAAGTAAAAAAGTATGGCTAATCAAGTACACCAAAGATGCTTCAGTCCAGTACGTATTGGTCTTAAAATATTTAAATATTACAAGAAATATAAAAGTTATTCTTACATTTGTAAAAATCACTAAAGATTTCATAGCAAAAAAAAAAAAAAAAAAAAGAATCACATCCTGAAGACTTTTTAACTTTACTTAAGCCTTTTATCACTCACACAACACAATGCATTAAATAGATTGTGTACAACTGTTTTTAGCTGTTTTGATCATACAGAGGCCTTAGAAATGTGTGTATCAAATAAGATCCAGTATAAGGATTAAAGAATTGATTTCAAAGCCACATTTTGTCTATTTATTGCTCAACTGGGGGGCTTTTTTCTACAAATATTGCTGTATGTGATTTATTAATCTACTTATTTTGACAGTAATTCAATTTTAATCAGTTGACAGCCTTGCAAACAACAGCCAGTTTTAGCTTAAAATAAATATTTTTAAACTGACCAGAATGAAATTGGATCATGGAGGCAGTGTGCACTGAGCTCTACTGGAGGTGGCAGGCACAGGTGTATGTGTTTTGTGAGCCGCTCCAGCAGGTTAGTTGCAGTAGTTGTATGTGCTCTGGCCCTGAGAGCTGCTTTATAGCTCAGCTGCTGCTCCACAGCTCAATGTGCTTTAGCTCCTACAGCGCTGAATTCAAGTAAAGATTGCCAATGCAAGCAATTCTAGGATCATCCATGTACTAAGACCAAGTAAATGAAATCACAGCAGAGAAATTACAGTCAAAAGCCTATGGCACGGGAAAAGTCACTGAGAGATAGAGGTGTGCGCCTTTGTGAAAAAGAAGTGTGCTTAATTGTACTGAATGTGCATATAGAATATTAAAGTAGTTCACTTTCAGAATAAAAAAAATCCTGATAGTTTACTCACCTCCATGTCATCCAAGATGTTCATGCCTTTCTTTCTTCAGTCGCAAAGAAATTATGTTTTTTGAGGAAAACATTCCACGATTTTTCTTCATAGAGTGGACTTCTATGGTGGCCAAAGGTTTGAAGGTCCAAACCGCAGTTTTAATGGAGGGCTCACACATGGCATACACTCTTAAAAAATAAAGATGCTTTAAAAGGTTCTTTACAGTGATGCCATGGAAGAACCATTTTTGTTTCCAGAAAGAACCATTCAGTCAAAGGTTCTTTAAAGAACCATCTCTTTCTTACCTTTTTATAATCTGATGAACCTTATGTGCCACAAAAACCTTTTCTTTGAAGGTTCTTCAGATGTTAAAGGTTCTTTATGGAACCATTTAGACAAAAAGGGTTCTTCTATGGCATCGTGAAGCATCTTTATTTTTAAGATTGTAGGTGGAAGTACCAACCCAGAGTTTACAAAGTGAACGTGCAAAGAAAGTCAAATGCCCTTTACAAAAAAAGGTAAAACAACAACGTTGGATGATTTTGAAATTGGAGGAGAAAATTAAATGACCAGACATGACCTTTCCTAAGTCATTATTTAATGCGTGAAGTCAGTGTCGGGGAAAGTTGCTTTTAAAAATAATGAATTACAATATTGAGTTACTCCTTAAAAAAGTAAGTAATTATGCTACTTAGTTACTTTTTATGGAAAGTAATACGTTATGTTACTTTTGCGTTACTTCTTCTAAATCTGGGCAGGGCTTGCTTGTTTGTTTTTAATATAACAAGTTCTATTTTTGACAAATGTAAAAGCCTTTTTACACCAAAAGCCTCAGGCTTAGAGAAAAGTAAATTCCCGTCTGTACAGTAGACCGCAGAAGAAAAAATGTCAACTCCTCAGCAATAAAAAAAGGAAAACAAATGTTAGATTATCTTGAGTAATTTTTGCTTATTAGTATGGATGAATTGGATCATCGAAGGTCGGCAGCAAAGACATCGGTTAATAAAATGGGATTAAATACATAAAGGATATTTGTATTATTTAACATATTTAATTATTGCAGGTTTGCATTGAATTTCACTGTTTTTATTCATTTTGAGGAAGACTCAGTTTTTTTAGTGAGTGAGATGAATTAATGCATGTTCACATTTATTCTAGAATTAAAGTAACATCTTACAATTTCTCTCAACACGGGGACAGGAGAGCTTTTAATCAATTAATGGAGGGGGGGGGGGATTATTTGAAAAAGTAACTCAGATATTTTCTTGTCAATTGAAAAGTAATGCGTTACTTTACTAGTTACTTGGAAAAAAGTAATATTATTATGTAACTTGCGTTACTTGTAATGCATTACCCCCAAGTTGTAAACACGCATCGCAGAGCTAGTGCAAGATGACCATTTGTGGTTAAAAAGTATATTAATTATCTTTTCTTTTTTTTTTTTTCTTTTTTTTTTTTTTAGAAAATGACAGGTCGTTTAGCTAGATAAGACCCCTATCCCTTGGCTGGGATATTGTAGAGCTCTTTAAAGCAGCATTGAAACAACTGCAAGTTGGACCTTTAAACCATTGCTCACCATATAAGTCCACTATATGGATTAAAATCATGGAATGTTTTCCTTAAAAAAATTAATTTCTTTGCGACTAAAGAAAGAAAGACATGAACATCTTGGATGATATGGGGGTGAATAAATTATCAGGAAAATTATATTCTGGAAGTGAACTTCTCTTTTAAACATGTATTTAAACACTGCACTACCAAATAATTTAATATACATTTAATAAAAGGTCACTCAGTTGTACTTAAAAAATCATAGACTATTGACTTTTCCTAACACTTAGGTGACATTTTTAGTGTCAAATTAAAAGTATTAAAGTACTCATTATGTTTTAAGAATCTTGTGTCATAAAGCATTTATAAAGTACTTGATTATACATATACATTTCAATGGAAATGGAAATCTATTTCAGTTTAACATAAATGCTTGTCAGTCGATTCAGCAGTACTTTAACCATATTTCAAAGACAATAGAAATAATTGTGGAATTACATATAAAAATGTACTTAAGTCCTACTTAAGTGGGTCAAAAAGCACTCTGAAGTTCAGCTAACTGCATTTAATATAATTTTGAACCATAAAGCTGTAATTTAATTGCAATTCATATGCAATTAAGTGTCCGAAACCATTACAATCCCTTTGCACTGAAGTGTATTCTTTTAAAGTATATTCTTTCCAATTATTTAGATAAAGTTAATTTAGATAAAGCTCTTTGCACCTGCATATCAATGTATATTTTGATTTAATCAGTCATTGTCATTACGCAGTTTAATTAAGTCCAGAAATATAAATACCATTAAAACATTTATTTAAATTTCAGCTCTGACAAACCACATGAAAATCTGTTAATGTAAATCTAAGTTAAACCAAAAAAAAAAACTATTTTTTTATTTAGAAAGTGTAATTATAAAAATTAAGTGGAATTTTTTTTTTTTTTTTTCAAAAATAAATATAATAAGCATGTTACTTTTTTGGTTTACCATTTTAAAGTTGTAGATCGGTAAGATATTTGTATGTAATTACACAGTAAGTAAATTTACTTTAAGTTTACTTAAGTTTTTGCACGTACATTTTTTAAGTAAAATTTAAGTATGGAATTAAGTTAAATCTACTTAACTAAGTTAAGTAAAATTAGCAAAGGAAATAAGTAAATTTAACATGCAGTTAGAGTTTAATCAGTAATTTCTACTTAATTATTTTAAGTTTACTCTGCAGTCCTCAAGTACAATTCACTTAGCCACACTTTGTAAACTTTACTCAAACATCATAACGCTGAAAGAAAAAATGCCATTAACGCATGTGGTTCACTTACAAACATATAAGCAAGCAAGTAGACAGCTTCTTATTGTTTTTAAGGTTATCAGTGATTCTTGAGAATTTGGATAAAACAGGTTTTAATTTTCCAAAAAAAAAATGTGTTTAATTACACCATCTGAATGTATATTATTATAGACCAAGGTCTTAGCTTTTCAGCAATGTACTGGTGTCACCTCCCCATTTTGTATTTTTTTCATAAAATAGGCATTTTACTTTTTAGTGTTTTACAACGTTTACTTTTTGCTTAAATCAAACAAAAAATGTTTTTTATTTAACAAATGTATTTTTGTATTAAAAGAGACTATTACTTTATTAACTCAGCAGCACTGACAAAATATATTGTAGGCCCCTATGCATATTTATTTAAAAAAATTAAAACTCCCTCTGACGGTGGTGACACTAATCTGACGGTGGTGACAGTGGCCTCATTACAACATAAAATTCCAAAATGTATACCACTCAAGTCAACGGCTTCTTGTTTAATAACTTTATTTAACTATTTGGTCCAACAAATAACAATCCTGAGCACTCTGATAAAACATTTTTCAAATATTTCAACATCGTCAGACAGAAAACCTGACGGTGGTGACATCTGACGGTGGTGACAAAAACCTACTATTTCCCATGATATGCATTAGTTGTTCACATTAGCCATCTTGTTTTCACTCTGTTGCTAGCTACTTCAGACTTGTTTTTAAAAAGTATACATTTATGTCATAATCAAATCTAATATTATTTATACAAAAGAGACGGTGTTGACATGTTATGGTTGCCACAGTAGCAGTGTCCAAAAATATGAACAATTTTAAGAGAAAATAGCAAATTTACAGGAGCTTGGCTGATCTTGAAGTATGCAGTAGAGCTGAAGATTTGATAATGTGGTCCTCAGGAATGCAGTTGACCTTATAGTTGCCTGATTTTATTGCTTTTTTATAAATATCTGACGGTGGTGACGCATATGTGGGACACATTTTGTGCAACCAAAAATAATTGTAAATATTATTCAAACACAGTGTTTGTAATTTGTGATACATATTACAATGTACTCTTTCATATAGTAAAATTATTATTCAATTAAATGATTACTTTTTGCTTTTTTAATCAAGCTGAAATGATTATCTCCTATCTGAGGACAAGTGATTTTGTAGGCAATGGGCCAGATTTGATAATTAAATTAATACAAAATTAAAAGAAAACTATAAAAGAACCTTACATATGTGCAACTGACCCTCTGATTATAATCTTGATTCTTTTGATTTATGAAAATGTTCTTCATTTCCAACAGAATGAGCACTTTTCTTGTTGGGACATGTTTTTGCCAAATTTTCAAGAATCAGTGTTATATATTGACTCAGTGTAGTTACTAACTAAATGAACACAGAGACCTCAATACATGGCATATGATGAACAATGACGGTAACAATCAGTGAATAGTTTTTAAGTATGAATGGGTCATTTTGAGTAGAAAATGAACTCTAGATGTTACAAAACAGCAAGTTACTTCACCTAACAACAAAAGCAACCAAAAAACAGTGTAAATACATCTCGAAAACACGAAAAAAAAAGTTAACCTTATTAATTATTCATGCAAGTGCATAATGGGAACAACGGGATCATGACTTTGATATTTACTTAAACAATCTTTGTAAAAATAACAAACAATTTTAAAGTTCAAATTTTAAATTAATTACTAATATTGAATTAACTTGTTTTTATTCTTGCCTGAACTCAAATTACATTTGTATTTATGTATTATTTATTTCACCACAAAATAATTTTGATCAGTGAAGAACAGTTTACTTTAAATAGAAATATTTTATGAAATCATGCATTTACTATTACTTTTGATCGATTTAATGCATGAAAAGTGCTGAATATTACTTAAAAGTACTAATTAGCCAATCAAAAAAAAAACTTACTGACCCCAAACGTTTGAACAGTATTGTATTATCAATTTAACGCATGAAAACTGCTGAAAATTACTTTAAAGTACTAATTAGCCCACCAAAAAAAACCTACTGACCCCAAAAGTTTTTTTTTTTTTTTTTCAGATTCATGTCGTTTTTTTAACTTTCAAATCATCAAAGGATCTTAAAAAAAAAATGTGCACATCACAGGAATATTTTTTTTTTTTTTATATATATTACCATATTACCAATATATTTTAAATTATAAAAATATTTCACAATATTTTTTGCTGTATTTTGCATTTATCACTGTTGCTGGCACAGACATGTCACAGAACATTTGGTGTCTAAAACTGAGATGAGGGTGAGTTAGTGAGGTAATGTTTCATACTTAACATGAAACCTCAGCTGAACCAGAATCTGAGGAGTAACAAAGTTAGGCATTTTTTGGTACATTACTTTGACCACAACGGTTGTGTTAAAGAGGTTTTTGACAGCGGCTTTTTATAAGCAGACCAGTCCCCATTAATATTAATTGCAGGCCAGAACAGAGAAATGGAGATACTGCATCCTAAGGCAGAAAAATTCAGCACTCATCTGTTTTCTATTAATTCCCGCCACATGAATACTAATCGCTCAGTGGGCTTAATGGCCTCCAAAATCACATATTAGATTTCCACTTTCCAAAGTGACCTTTTCCATGCTGATAGCATCACCTGTGCTACATCACAAGGTAACAGTTTTATCTTAATAGGATGGGATTTGTGCAGGATGGCATCCCCTTTCACAAACTGCTCACATTTACATTTTGACACACAATGAATTGTTACCCAGGGGAGCTGTTTTCAATCTTGGTTAGCAAACAGAGTCAGCATCCAAATAAATGCCAACATGGCACTCCACTTAGACCTGTGAATGGAGAGGTTCAATTGGCTCTTCAGCGGCAAGGTTTATCATATTTATTTATTTATTTGGATTTGTTTGAAGCAGAGCGAGATTAATTAGTTGGTAACGTTGATGGAAAGGACACTTTTAGTTCAGAAACCCATTATGGTTGTAGCTTTCAGGATACAGTCATCTCACTGTACAGTCATAATACGTAAACTACACAGAACGTCATTAGCTTTCATAAAGCTAAATAATGACAGACTAAAAAATAAAAAAATGTTGTAGTAACAATTTTTTACTTAGAGAAAATTAGAGAACAAGTAAACTTCACAGTTAATAACAAAGAAACTAGTGATGGGCAACAATTAATCGCGATTAATCGCATCCAAAATGAACGTTTTTTGTCTACGTAATATATGTGTGTGTACTGTGTATATTTATTATGTATATATAATGATTATATACAGTTGCAATCAAAATTATTCAACCCTCCAGAGACTGCAGTAGTTTACAAATACAAGCTTTTCTGAAGATCCAGGACTTAAAAAAATTGCATCTATAACCAATTACTGGCATATTAAAAGTGATAATGTCAACATATAATGTAATATTTTTGAGTTCTAGGATTTTTTAATAACACAGCTATGTCATAATTATTCAACCCCTGTTTAACATTGCTGTTTTTTTAGTCACTTATTTGAATGGTGGGTAACAAAATTGTCTTAAAACATAATTAAGCCTTTAGAAACTATTAGAAAACGTCTCGGGTTACGTATGTAACCTAGTTCCCGGAGGGAACGAGACGCCGCGTCTAGGAACGCTATGGGGAACGCCATTGGCGGGCCGCACTCTGAATCATGTCTTACAACCAATGAAATGACGGGAGTGACGTCACAGGCGCGGTGACGTCATCGACCGGGAAGTATAAAGCACGTGCGTTCGACCCCTGTTTAACATTGCTGTTTTTTTTAGTCACTTATTTGAATGGTGGGTAACAAAATTGTCTTAAAACATAATTAAGCCTTTAGAAACTATTAGAAAACTAAATTAGCTTGAGCTGTTACACATGCATACAGTTAGCCCATGCATGTGCTGAAGTTTTAGTAGCTAATATGACAAAGACAACACAGCTCTCACAAAAGCTATAGAGAAGCTACAGAGAATAAATAATTGTATTACTTTAGAAAGTCTAAGGCTATTTGAAGATTTCCAAGGCATTAAAGGTTCCCAGAGACACAGCTGGCATCCTTATTCCTTAGCTTAAAATGTGTTGTACCAGAAAACCTTTGAAGGTGTTGAACAAAAAAGCACAATATCATAAAATATTTAATCAGAACAACTGAGGAAAAACCTGCAATGTACAACCAAAGAGTTGTAAGATGACCCAACGAAAGGAGGAAAAACATTTCAATGCAGTGCATAAGAAGAACACTAGACAATTATGGCCTTCGTGTTGAGACATCTTGCCGAATACCACTCTTGACCAAGAAGAACAAAAAGGTCGACGTGAGCATGTTAAAAGTAATTTAGATAGACGTGGAGTTCTGCAAGAATGTTTTATAGAGTGGTCTGACCAAACTGGAACTTTTTGGACCTATGGATCAGTGATATGTCTGGTGCAAAAAAAGGCAGAGCTTATGAGCAGAAGAATACCATCTTCATCGTCAAACTTTGGGGTGGACCAGTCCTGTTCGAGGGGTGTTTTATTGTAGCAGTAAGTGGAAACCATGACCGTATGAAGGACATCATGGATTCTTTGAAGTATCAGGCCATTTTGGCAAGAATTGTGATGCCTTTGGTGCAAAGACTAAAGCTGATGATCAGTGGACTTTCCTGAAGGGCCATCATCCCAAAGTATACATCCAAAAATTTATGCTTGGTTCAAGGATCAGACATTGAATGTACTTGAGTGGCCTGTTCAGTCTCCAGATTTAATTCTCATTGAAAATATTTGGTTGAATTTGAAGAAAGAATTGGCAAAGTGAAAACTAAAGATTATGAGTGATCTAAAAGCTTTTTCAGGCGAGGAATAGGCCAAGATTGCAGTAGAGAGGTGACAGAAGCTTCAAAGCACTTACAGGCAGCGTTTATTGGGGGTTTTAAAGAGTAAAAGATTCTGCACCAAATTTGACTTTTAGGGGTTGAATAATTTTGAACATTAACATTTAGAGCCAATTAGATTTTTTTTTTTATTATTCATCAGCTTCCGTTTTCAGAATGACTCAAATGTGTATTTATACATTTCTCTAATAGTGTACTGATGCCTTTGTTGAGTTGCTTTTACAAAATTGTGTTCTCTGCATCAAAATGTCTTGCAGGTCAAGGGGGTTGAATAATTTCGATTGCAACTGTATGTCTGGTGTGTAAAAATAAAAATGTATGTCAAAATTAAGAATAACAAGGGCTCTGACAAAAACTCTATATGCTTTTGAATTACTCTGTCGACTAATCGTTTTTGAAAATGACTGATACCAATAATACAGATGATACCGATATTGTACACTCACATTCATTCACATGTCACTACTTTTTACTTTGGAACCCCCTAAAGTTAAATCAGTGGAATTCACTGTCGTAATTATTGTGGATCACATGCATACACATGCATTTGTTGATGTGGTAAAACATTCCTCCTTTTTCGCTGAGTTTTGTACCTGCTCCACAAACTTTCATACTCCTAGAGCATACATTTGCAAAAGAAATAAAAGCCATTTGACATATTAGAAGTCAGTGAACCATCAGAATGATTTTGAAACTGACAATTTGAGGTTAAAAACTTACATACAGTGCAGTTGCTTTAAATACTAGACGTTATCATTTGCATGGGGGGGGGGGTAGCAGAACCAAATGACTTTTCCTTTAACAGCATGATTGTCAGACAGTCAAGCCGAATGTCTATCGTCAGATTGTCATCTATATCTTATTGTCAGGATGGTGTCACACAGACCCAGCAGCTCATGCTGTGTTGACAGGCTCATCTCACACATGACAGCAGTGGTTTCTTATTCTTGGATGTGACTTCTCTGTGTATGCTGCCATGACCTACCGATGTTCTTTTGAATATTCAACAAGGCCAGTTTATTTATTTGTGTAACATGTAAATAACCGTTAAATGTGGAGGAACACGCTGAGCAAACAGACTCCAAGTCCTCTTGCCAATACTAATCAACTCCTCTACTCCCAAAGGTCTCGCCAGATTCTTCACAGCCATGAATTCCAGCCTAAACTCAACAGTTAGCAGCAGATTACAATGCTTCTGTACAAAGTGCTCGGATTAAATATTATCATTAATTTTAAGAATTACAATAGTGGCCAAAAGTGATGTCCGGCCCAAAAAAATGGACATCTTCACACTTTTTTGACCATTTTATTATTAAAGATTTTGAAGGCATATTGTGTAGTTAGGCTTGGAGTGTAAAACTAATGTATGTGCTAAATTGTTTCATTTTATTATGCTCTGAAATATGACAAATTGTGCCATAAAGAAATTACACGTAACACATCCACAAATCATATTGAGTACTGGCCTGGAGAATAATGGCTGGAATTAAAAAAAGGCGAATCAACAAAATATTAATATGTGATTCTTGTATTCAATGTAAGCTTTTAGCTTTTCTATGCATTTTTTGTAAAGTAAAATAAAACCTATTCCACAATGACCTTTAGACAAGTAATTTTGTTGGGTAAATACTTTTTTATTCCTAATATATTTTGACCTTGTAGGGTCATTAAATGCAAATATTGGTATAAATTTAGTCTCTGCACATAACTTTGGCTACTACTGCATGTATTTGAATCATATATACAATTATAAAAATATATAAATATATATATATATATAATTACACAGTTTTAACAAACAAACTAAGTAAAATACACATTCACCTCTTTATGCATTATTTACAGATAATGTTCAAGTAACAATGTGGCATGCAGCATAAATGAGAACGGTATAAACAGAACCATCATATAATGTATGAAAAAAAGGCTACATTTAAAATGTATGTATTTGAATTGTATATAAAATTTCCATACATTTGAGGTGACACAGCTTTAGCATAAACTAATACATTTAATGCAATGCATATTTGTCAGTTACAAACAAGTACGATTTCTGCACTCTTCTGCACTTTCCAGGTCTGATGCCGATTATTACAGACCAAGTAAACCGATAACCGATATTTTGAACTGATATATGTGACCCTGGACCACAAAACTAGTCTAAGGGTACATTTTTTGAAATTGAGATTTATACATCATCTGAAAGCTGATTAAATAAGCGTTTCATTGATGTATGGTTTGGGATAGGACAATATTTGGCCGAGATACAACTATGTGAAAATCTGCAATCTGAGGTTGCAAAAAAATCTAAATACTGAAAAAATCACCTTTAAAGTTGTCCAAATTAAGTTCTTAGTAATTGTTTTTTAGGGCTGATGCTGATTGTTACAGATCAACCAGACAGATAACCGATATTTTGAACTGATATATTTGCCCCTAGAAAACCAGACATAAGCGTCAATTTTTTAAAATTGAGATTAATACATCATCTGAAAGCTAAATAAATAAGCTTTCCACTAATGTCACATTTTAAAAATACACTTGTTTCAAATTGCTTAAAAGCAATATGAATCTAAGCAATATTGATTTAGTTCAAATGTATGAGATTCAAACAAACTGCATTTATTGATATTTGAGATTGAGATGTATGTATCTGAATTTCATATGAAAGTTCCATACATTTGAGATTACACAGTTCTAACATAAACGAATCAATTTAATGCAATGCATATTTATCAGTCATAAATTAAATGGGTAAGATTTCTGCACTAAAAAATAAAATAAAGTAAATCACTTTTTGGATGCATTTGGTTTTTAATAATTGTATTTTAAAAATGCACTCATTTCAAATTGCTTAAAATCAGCATAAATCTAAGCAATACTGAATTAGTTAAAATGTATGAGTTTCAAACTAAATGAATTTACCGATAAATACTTAACCCAGGTTATTGTGTATGCAAAACACATTACATTTATTAATATTAATATAGAAATCTTGTTCTCAATCAATATCAATCAAAATCAATAAGGATTTTCTAGACCAGTAAAAAACATTGTCTTGTTTTCAGAAAAAAGTCAAAATTAAGTGCATTTTTGTTTGAAATAAGATAAATAATCTGCCAATAGGGTAAGAAAAATAATCTTGTTTTCTGTTTGAAATAAGATTTTTTGCTTACCTCATTAGCAGATTGTTTTGCTTGTTCTAAGCAAAAACTCACTTAATTTTGACTTATTTTTTCTGAAAACAAGAAAATAATTGTTACTTGTCTAGAAAATCCTTCTTGATTTAAGAATTTTTTGATTTTTGGCTGGAAACGAGACAAAAAATCTAAGTAAGAAAAGCATTTTTTGCAGTGTTATTTATTTTTTGTTTATTTATTGTTGAGCACACCCATTTAACACTAAGAAATTACTTTATTTTCTATTTCATTCTGTTTGCATCATCCTTATGAATTCTCATATATGCCACAGTGATTGTAGCAGTAATGTAATGTGCAAATGGTAAAACATTTTTTTACTAAAAACCAGTGTGTTTATAATTAAGATAATACATTAAAATAATGTGGTAAGACACACCAATTTCCAATATCAAGCAGCAAAACAAGCATTTTGTACAGATAAAAACAGCTGGACATGGATGAGACAGGAAACCAGACATAAAATTTACAAATGGCCACGCCCACTCTTACTGGAAAAATAAGGTGAATAAATGAGTCATTATCAGTAAACAGTGCATAAAGAGGTGCAAGTGTTTGTGGTATTAGGAGGTAAAAGCGTATTCTGATGGGATTCAGAATGTCAGACACAGAGAAAGCAAGAGAACAGACATGTGCCAGCAAGAAAAATGGCAAGTCAAGGCTCTAAAGAAGAACTCCGTCAGAGATGGAGACAAAAGGGAAGTGACTGTGTGCCTGTGCTCAAGGAAAGGCAAAGACCATTTGAAGATGATGCTTTTGATTGATGTGAGGAGATGAGATCTGTGGGAAAGCAGGAACGAGTCTTGCAGTGACCAGACGGCAGTCTGAGATGGAGGACAGACAGTCAGATAGGATGATAAGATGTCCGGGTTACCCCTCACCCCTCTGAGGTGAAGCTCCGGCACAAATGGCTGTCTCTGCTGATAGATGTTTGTCAAGAGGCCCGTCCGGGAACAGTGCATTGAGTTTGGCAATCAGTTAACCCCCCTCTCTGTTTTCTTTCTCTGTCTTCACTTACTGAGACTAGAAGCAATTGTCTCAGTGGGAGAGCGAGGATGTGAAGCCATCTGAGAAGCAGCTATAATCTTTAAAGTTCTTTTCCTCAAAATATATCAGTATATGACAGGACTTCAGTTTCAACAAATGGAACATTTTGTGAGGATCACAAATATATCAACTGTTAAATATATCACTATAATTTTATTGAAAAGCGAGAGGATTTTTTCCACAATCGTTCTCAAAGACATGAAAACAAAATTGCAGTTCAAAGCATACGATAAATCCTCTATTATCTTCCTTTCTGCCCTTCTTTGGAGTTCTCCATTGGTTGAGAACATCACCTTGTCAAAAAAAGGTAAGCCTAACGTTACTTCAAATTCTAAAAGTATATTTTAAAAAAATCAGTACAATATACAATATTATAGATATAATAGGCTACTTAAGGACAAAACACTTTCATGAATATGTTTCTTAACACACTTAGGTAGAAATATGCACTTCGCAATAATGTCAAATTAAAAGTTTTAAAGTAAGGTCGACCATTAGGCTGTGTTTTCCAGGTCTGATGCCGATTATTACAGATCAAGTAAACCGATAACCGATATTTTGAACTGATATATGTGACCCTGGACCACAAAACTAGTCTGAGGGTACATTTTTTGAAATTGAGATTTATACATCATCTGAAAGCTGATTAAATAAGATTTTCATTGATGTATGGTTTAGGATAGGACAATATTTGGCCGAGATACAACTATTTGAAAATCTGCAATCTGAGGTTGCAAAAAAATCTAAATACTGAAAAAATCACCTTTAAAGTTGTCCAAATTAAGTTCTTAGAAATTGTTTTTCAGGGCTGATGCTGATTGTTACAGATCAACCAGACAGGTAACCAATATTTTTAACCGATATATTTGACCCTAGACCATAAAACCAGTCATAAGCGTCAATTTTTTTAAAATTGAGATTAATACATCATCTGAAAGCTAAATAAATAAGCTTTCCACTAATGTATAGTTTAGGATAGGACAATATTTGGCCGAGATACAACTATTTGAAAATCTGGAATCTGAGGGTGCAAAAAAAAAAAAAAAAAAAAAATCTAAATACTGAGAAAATCGCCTTTAAAGTTGTCCAAATTAAGTTCTTAGTACTTGTTTTTCAGGGCTGATGCTGATTGTTACAGATCAAGCAGGCACATAACCGATATTTTGAAACGATATATCTTACCCTGGACCACAAAACCAGTCATAAGGGTCAATTTTTTTAAATTGAGATTTATACATAATCTGAAAGCTAAATAAATAAGCTTTCCATTAATGTAAGGATACAACTATTTGAAAATCTGAAATATGAGGGTGCAAAAAAAATTAAATACTGAGAAAATCGCCTTTAGAGTTGTTAAAATTAAGTTGTTAGCAATGCATATTACTAATCAAAAATTAAGTTTTGATATATTTATGGTAGAAAATTTACAAAATATCTTCATGGAACTAATGTTTTATGGCATAAAATAAAAATGGATCATTTTGACCCATACAATGTATTTTTGGCTATTTCTACAAATATACTTGTGCTACTTACTTAGGGTCACATATATGTCTTGGGTAAAAATGAAAATAATGTCAAAATTAAGAATAACAAGGCCTCTGACAAAAACATTCTTTAAATGCTTTTAAAATATTATAAGCAAATCGGTTTAAAAAAAATAACTGATACCGATAACCATAAAAATACTTAATATCGGCGCCGATAATTGGCCAGGCCAATAATCAGTTGACGCCTATTTTAAAGTGCATTTTAAAATTGTATTTTGTTGTACTGTTGTGCTTTAAAGAAGCACACTTATTTTGATCATGACTAACACACTGAAGTAAAATACTTGATGATAATTTGAAATTGAGTGTTACTCAGCATTACATTTAAAGTTAATATATTTAATGTACTAAGTTGCAACTTCTAATCATTTAATTAGACATATATTCAAATACATGACTCACAAGTCATTTTAGTTTACTGTAAATGCTTGTCAGTACATTCAGTAGTACATTTTAACCATATTTCAATGACAATAGAATTATGAAATTACATATAAAGTTGTACTTAAGTTGCACTTAATTGTGTCTAAAGCACTCTAAAGTTCAGCTAATTGCATTTAATATACATTTACACTATAATTCAGTATTGCAATTAACAAGTGTCTGAAAGCATTACATTTAGTTTGAGTATTAAAGTAAGTTTTCTCCAATATGTTACCTTTTAAAAACTATGCTAAAGTGCCTTTTCACAAAGGTTTAGACATTTTTGATTAATTTAAATGGTTTATTATCTTATTTTTAGTTTTGCTAGCAGTTAGCATTATCACTAGTAGTCACCATTTATTCACCCTGGCATTGTTTGAAACCTTTATGAATTTCTGTTGAACACAAAAGAATTTTGAAGAATTCTGGTAACCAAACAGTTGAGGGTCCCCATTGACTTCTATATGGAGGGGAAAGAAATATGAAAGTCAATGGCTACTCTCAACTGTGTAGGTGAGTAAATGATGACCCAAATTGTATTTTTTTGTGAACTCTCCCTTTAAGGAGGTAGAACAGATAAAACAGACACTGTATAACGTTATATACTTTCTTGAAAAAAAAATAGAAGCAGTGAATGAACAGTTACAAGAAACTCAAGGGAAACCATTATAAAAATTGTCAAAAATAATTTAAAGGGAATTTAACAGAACAAGCCAACCTATGTGGTAACATTCATAGATAAAACAAATCCTATAAAAAAATAAATAAACAGGAAAGTACACATTATTAACAGTACATGAATTGAAACAATGTAAAAACAAACTAATTAAAAATCAACCATTGCAGTGCATGCTGGGACAAGACACACTGTCCTAATTGGAACAAAACTGATAGCAGGAGTTCAACCATTCCAACCATTCATTAAGTTAAATAGGATAACTAATAGCAAAACTGGACTGTAGTTATGATCACTCTTCGTTTTGTTCTTATGCTGCCTAAAATGCGTAAACAGCCCGGCAACAATGAAACCCAAAACTAAAGCCCATATATATTTAATTATATTTAAAAGCAGCTTTGGTTTAGGTAAGCGCTGACATCATTGAGTGCATAACTCACGCTCTCTCTCCGTTCTCACTCTTTATCAGGCAAACATAATTAATGGAAGTGAAGCAGAGAAACATGCTGCAGCTTTATAGATTTTTGATGGTAATCAGTCGGATTAATTATGTGATATATGTCCCTTGTTAAGTTAATCGCAGCCGGGTAAATACGATGCATGAACTTTGATAACAAACTGGCAGCCAGGCCCCCAGACTCCTAAATCAATTTGCCAAGTTCCACAAATCACTTAGTGGAGCTGCTTGTGTACAGTGTGACGTAATCACAAATATCTCAGATGAGAGGTTACATATTTGCTAAAACAAAGAGGGGATTATATTAATGATCACGGCACTCATTTTGTACTATGATAAGATTTAGCAGATCTTAAAGATCATTGCCAGAGCAACTGTTTTAATACTGCAAAAGTTGAGGTTCCAATATAAAGTATATAAAACATGCAGTTCTATTATCATTTGAGCGCTCACTTATTTACAATAGCAGTAGTTTCTTAAACTACTAAATAGTTTGATTAATATGTGGGAAGATGCCTTTAAAATTATACAATACATTTTTATTATATCAATTATTATATTATATTATACTTTGAATCAGTGTTGTTTTCGTCAACGATGACGATGACGAAATCATTTCGTTGACGCCACTTTTTTCCATGACGATAACGAGACGTTGACGACATAAAAATGGCTCGTTGATGACTAAAACACGACGAGACGTGTGTGAGTTTTCGTTGACGAGACGAGAATAGACGAAAATGTTAGTGGGTGGTCCGTCAGATGTTTAAAATGCATGCCAATTAAAACCGGAAAATATCTGCCGCTATGGCAAGCCGTTTTAGCATTAAAAACTCCTTGCCTTACTAGTATGGCAAGCCGCTTTAGCATTCCATCCTTGTTTGTCTTTTATGTTTTAAAACATTCCTTCATTATTGTAATTATTGGTGAAAATAGTCGATCCGGAAGCTCACATTGTGTTGAACTATAGATCTGCTATTTTAGTATTTTAGTATAGTGACACTACCCAACAGCAAAATACTTATACATTAATACATTAATTTGTTAAAAGACTACTTTTTCCCCTTTTTTTGACTAAAACTAGACTAAAACCTTTTTGACTTTTCGTCGACTAAAACTAGACTAAAACCTTTTTGACTTTTCGTCGACTAAAACTAGACTAAAACCTTTTTGACTTTTCGTCGACTAAGATGGTTGTCAAAAACAACACTGCTTTGAATATTATTATATTATACAAAATGATATATATATATTTTCATATATACTTCGCCACTCAAAAGTTTGCGATCAGTACGATTTTTAATGTTTTTTTTAAGTCTCTTATGCAAAACAAAGTTTCATTTATTTTATAAAAAATACAGAAAAAAAGTCATATGAAATATTATTGCAATTCAAAAAAAAAATAAAAATAAATTAAACATACTTTAAAATGTAATTTATTTCTGTGATGCAAAGCTGAATTTTCATCAGCCATTACTCCAGTCCTCAGTGTCACATGATCCTTAAGAAATCATTATAATATGCTGATTTATAACTTTTATTATCAATGTTGTAAACAGTCATGCTGCGTAATCTTTTTTGGAACTTGTGATACTTTTTTCAGGATTCTTTGATGAATATAAAGTTAAAATGCATTGATTCAAAATAGAAATCTTTCTATTTAAAATAAACGCTGTTCTTTTTATTGTTTTATTTATCAAAGAATTCTGAAAAAAGGTTTCAAATATATATATATATAAAGCAGCACAACTGTTTTCAACATTGATAATAAATCTGTCACATTTCATGTCTGTTTTGGTCATTGGTTTCTCCCATTGTCCTCCCCCGTTGATCTGTGTGATTTGGTTTAGCCCTTGTTTGTCATTATCTCCTTCACCTGTCTGTAATTATTAGTGTCCCTTTATAAATCTGTCTGTATCTTGAGTTCTCTGTCGGTCTTTGCTTATATTACTTTGTTCATCATGTGTGGAAAAATCTTTGTGTTCCTGCCTGTACTTCTGAGGATTATATTAAATGCATCATTGTTATTGTATCTCGTCTTACGTCTCGTCCGTCCAGCACGCTAACTTATAACAAAATCAGCATATTCGAATGATTTCTGAAGGATCATGTGACACTGAATATTGGAGTAATAGCTGATGACAATTCAGCTTTGCATCACAGAAATAAATTACATTTTAATGTATATTAAAATAGAAAAGAACTATTTTAAATTGCATTAACATTTCACAATATTACGTTTTTTCTGTATTTTTAATCAAATAAACTGCTTGATGAGCAGAAAATTCTCTTTTAAAAAGCATTAAAAATCTTACTGATCCCTAATAACTTTTGATCGGCAGTATGTGTGTGTATACATATATATGCTATTATATTTTTGTTATATAAAATTCATTACATTTTATAACAACTTATAATATTTCTTCCCAATTTAAAATAAAATAATTTTGAGCATTAAAATTTGGAAGAAATGTCATCAGTAGTTTACAGAATAAAATGAAAATTACATTTTACTCAAACACATAACTATAAATGTATAAATCTCGAGAAACTGAGAATATATATATATATATATATATATATATATATATATATATATATATATATATATATATATATATATATTGTTTTTTAAGGCATTCAGATAGCATTATCAGTACAATTATTAAAAGTAATTATTTAATTTTAATAATAATTAATAAAAAATATATAGGAGGAAGAAACCATTTTATTTCATATTTTTATTCATTATTTTGTCTGTTCTAAAGGTGTAACAAAGGAAATCAAACATTTCAAATACCTCTGGCTGTCAATAACTGATCTAAATCACACAATTGACATTATATATTTCACTGACCTAAATTACAGGAACACTGACAGATTTAAAACTACTTTAGATTTCTTATAAATGTCTTCTTTTGTCTTCTTCAGATTTCTTATTTCTGTTTAAAGGGACACAGTGAACATCATCAGGCATCTGAAAGTAAACAAGCTCCTGGACATCAGACCATTTTCCTCTCATCTAATAAGAGGCAAGTTCCCTTCTACTAGTCAACCTTACACCCCTTTACCCAAAGAGGGTAATGGATTCTGAGAGGAGAGCTTTGCATGTATGAGGGTATTTGCGAACATGTAATGCAAACCTCCATAAAGATCTAATAAAAGTTGTAAACAGGTTCCCTGCAGGGCCCTGGAATGGAAAACAACATCTTTACACATCTGTATGCATGCCTATATATGTATGTTTGTGTGTAGACATGCACTCGACGAGACAGTGAATGATGACCTGCTTTCTGTAATGCATACTTACAGACAATATGTCCAACACCAGCCAGTCCGGGGGATGGAGAATTGATTTATTTCTCGCCTTTTAACAAAATTAACACGCACGCCACTGACATGCCATCACACCTTGAAATAGTGGCCGTATGGCAGAGCACATGCGTAAAATAATAGCCATGACAATGTGACAACACCTATTCTGAAGTGCCATCTAGACGCTGAATTACTATTGCTGTTTGATCTCCTGCTAAGATGCCGCAAGAATAGAACGCAATAAGAGTCATAAAACAATGTCTTACTGGGAAAAGTAGATAGTGCATGCAGACATATGAAAAACATTTTGGTTTTTTGAAATCTCAAATCGTTTGGGGGGTTTAAAAGTCATAAATATTCAATATTGATGACAGAAAACAACTTACAGTCTTACAAATATAATATATCTCATATTTCAGTTTGCTAAGAAGACTCATAAAATAATGTCATACTGAGAAAAGTAACAATGTCTAACAAAACCAAGAAACAAATTTCAAATCATTTGATGGGTAAAAAGGCAAAAGTACTTGATACTGATGACAAATCATGATTTATAAATCTAATACATCAATCATAAAATAATGTCTTACTGAGAACAGCATCAATGTCTCATTGAGAAAAGATGATGATAAATGTAGAAACTTGAGGTTAAATCACACTTCACATATCTAACATATCATCTATCAATCTGCTGAGATAAAAAAAAAGATAATTCAGACATTATTGTGGCAGATAGGTTCATCTGAATAACTCATGAAAAATAGGTAGTACAAAAATGGCTTCAGAAGTCAATATATGTTTTTTTTTTCACACACAATTTATGCAATTAAACTGTGATTTTTTTTAATAACTGCTGGTCTATGATCCGCACGCAGACCACTTGGTTGTTTGCATTATTCCTTGCTGTTTTTTTCAGCATCTCCCGCCATGAACACCTAGTTTTAAAAATGGTGTGTAAATTTAAAAACACTAAACACACACACACACACACACACACATGTTTGTTTTTGTGAAATGTGGGGACATTCCATAGACGTAATGGTTTTTATACTGTACAAACCGTACTTTCTATCACCCTACACCTTCCCTACACCTAAACCTAGCCCTCACAGGAGACTGTGCATATCTTTACATTCTCAAAAAAACATTTTCTGTATGATTTATAAGCCTTTTGAAAAGTGGGGACATGGGCAATGTCCTCATAAGTCACCCTCTCCTTGTAATACCTATGTCATACCCATGTTATTACACACATTTGTGTCCTGATATGTCACAAAAACATGCCCACACGCACGCACGCACGCACGCACGCACACACACACACACACACACACACACACACACACACACACACCTTAAGACCCCAGTGTTTAGTACCAGTCTGTCCTTAATCCTTAAGGACTGACAGTGAGAGCATTTTACTCACATTTTCAATTGAATATATGTGACCTGTAAAGTGTGTTCAGGAATGTGTGAATGGATGAAAAAGTCCTTAAATTGTTAAATTTTGAATTTTAATTAAATTTAAGATTTTAAAAAACTTAAATGTTATAACAAACCTCTTAATTATATTAAGAGGCCTTAAATTTGAGTATGGAAAACGTGAATCTGCCTAATGTGATTTTTAATCTTCAAAAGACAGATTTAATAAAAATATATAGCTGCAAGCAGCGATTACCGGGGTTCAAGTGCTTAAGGCATTTAAGCATATATGGAAAAAAGACATATTATTTAGCAAGGTTGTACCCACCTAAATCAATAATTAAAAAAGCATTTTTGGCAAATCCAAGTACCATAGAATCCAGTGGCGGCTACTGGTCTGTCAAATAGGGGAAGCTCATTTTCGGCCTACATCATAAAATTGTCTATTTATTTAAAAGTAAATTCTGCCCTTCGTTCCTTTTCAAGAAAATGGTCTGTGACCCTGTCGTACCAACTAGGCGTCTTTTCGTGTGCAGTTTCACCCACGGCGCTAGCCTAGCCTATACTATATGAATGAATGAATGAATGAACGATCTAAAAAAAAAAAATTAAACTCTGTAAAAGTGAAACAAGGAATGTGGTGTATAATTGTGTGAAATGTATGATGAAAATCAAGCAATTTCGCCAAGCAAATATAAAGAAATAGGTTGCAGCAGTTTTTATTTCGACTGAACTTGAGAAATCCACGATGGGACTGAGCGCGAATAGCTTCAGCGATTCCTTAAGGAGTCAAAAGGAGATGCAATCTTTCGACAGACCTTCCAATCATCACGCAGAAGCTCAGCGTCCAGGCCAGCCCACTCCTCATTCACCCCCAGAGACGCTGAGCGTCCGTGGGCGGGACATAATCGCAGCGTTTATCCAATGACCGTCTAGTTTCAAAGCACTGAAAAAAAAACGTTCAAAGCAGCCCCATTGAAGTCAATGGACGCTGGGCTTCAATGGGGAAATGCACTGTGACGCTACGGGAATGTATGAGAAGAAAATCAAGTCAGCCGACCTGCTATGTCTAACTGATTCTGAACGAACTCGTCTTTGAGATGAACGTTTTCTAACGCATTTTTAGTCAATAAAATGTTAATACAATAGTACGTAATTTGACCATTAATTGTGTGACATTATAGGGGAAGCTGAGCTTCCCTTGCAGTCTTAAAGAAATCGCCACTGATAGAATCGGGTGACCAGAAGTGCCACTTCCCGGGGACACATTCAGCACAGGATTTCTACATTGCCTAAAATAATCGATTGTTGTACAACATCAAAGTACCACAAGATCTATAGAGAACAGAGCAGACAGGTCCATGCTTTCAAATAACTTTTGCAGTATTTTGATGCCATACAATGATTGATCTGTGCAACGCAAATAGCCAACACCTAGTTATTTTAGGCAATTTAGAAATCCTGTGCTGAACGTGTCCCCGGGAAGTGGCATGCCTGGTCACCCTACCATAGAAATATGTTGTTTTTTAACCTTTTTGACTTTGTTCGATTCTAAACTTCGCATGCTTGTTTAGAATCACTAGTCGCATGTGCTCAGCAGGTTTTGTGAAATTTTGAGTTTTCCTTTAGGCTTTATAGTATTTTGGGTAAATTCGAACTGGCCCCTTTTCTAAACGACCCATTATAACTTCCCAAAGGGTACATTTCAATCTATATATATTATTATTTTGTAATTATTGACCTAGAGAGTCCAGAGAATTGTACTGCAGTGGAAAAACCTAGGACTAGTTCGCAAAAGTAGGTGTTTTACAAGTTCATGTTCTCATTTAACAAACGATTTGATTGACAGCAGTGGTTCTAAAGGCAAAGATGTCCGAAATGAGCAGTTCTATCTTATGATATGCTGCATACAATCATTTACAGCTTTGAAAAATGTAATATCGCCCAACCGATTTCTTTCAAATTTCTCTCAGAGTCGAACAGGCCCAGCAAGTTTCATTCCAATCAACCTCCATTAACCTTGTCTAACAGGTGCTCAAATTTGTCAGCCAATGGCGGTGATGTTTTTTGAGATACACAAATGTCCTTGTAGACATTTGTGGCACTTCGGACCAAGACCGTGCACACCGATTTTCATGTTGATAGGACAAATCGCTGCACAATGCTTAAAGCTTAATGCTTTTTCCCTCTTATAGAGCCACCAAGTGGCCAAGCTCCTCGATTCTTTTCCTGTGACTTCAGATTGAGCTCTTATATAAGTGTTTTTAGTTTGGCGGAGATATCTCATTCCATTCAGGAATTATAAGCATTTTACTAAAAGTGGCCCTACCCCTTTCCAACACTTTGGCGCCCTTCACTCTCCAGGGAATCTTTCTGCACTCCTTTGGTTCCAATCGAGTGAAAAACCTAGGACTGGTTCACAAAAGTAGGTGTTTCAAAAAAATTCGAAAAACTCGAAAATCTTGCCAGGCTTATGATCATGCATTTTGTCCAGTGCGAGCCAAGGATTCCAATGGCATAAGAAACTTCAAGAGTTATGAGTGATTTTATACCTTTGAGCACTGTAGCACCCCCATCAGGCCGATTGGAGCGAGTCTTGGTCCCATTGTAGGTGGTGTGAGTACTACCATCCCTCCAAGTTTCAAGTCTCTACAACTTACGGTTTGGTCTGCACAATCAGTTTTATGCAGAGGTTGCTGATCTGTGACCATTCTAACAATTACAATAGGATTTCAGCACTACACGCTTAAACCCCTAACAAACAATAATAATGCCGTTATGACATTATTTGAAACATTTTCACTGTGGTTCTAAAGATTTTTTTTAATGCTTTCCTCAGCTTAGGAGCTGCTTGGGAAAAAAATAGACAGGTCAAGCTCTGATCCAGTAGTAGTAACAAAAAAACGTGTAACTGTGAAGGTGGTCCTTCAAGCTAAATTTATTTTACATAATTAATTGTACCAAATTATTTAATGAAATTCACAGATCAACTAATTACATGCCCAAATGCATGCATACACTGTTACTTTGCAAGCTGACACCGAACAACCTTATTGTGCTCGACTTCAATTTAGTGCTTTACCTCAGCGACCATTCACCCTTGAGATCAATGGCCTGAGCTGCCCAAATCAGCCTCTCCAAGCTGTTCCACCCTTCCACAGGGGCACCTACCCCATCTGTGCAGGGTCCCGGCAGTCCCCGTGCACCATTGTCCAGTATTAATAAGCTATTGATCCATGGAGACATACTTTTTCAGTGTCTGGGTCTGCCAGTCGCTCTCTCTTTGCCCATCTGTATCGATGTGCGAGCTGCAAAAAGCACCAGTAATGGATACACGGAGGCAGCCGAAGCCCATGGGCATTGAAGGGACGGGGTATTTTTGTGTTTTGCTTCTCGTAAGCCTCTGTTTCGACAACCACGGGCCCCCTGGGAGAAGAGGAAGTGTCGGCTGACATCAGAGCACTGGGTCGACTGAGGAGGCCACTCCCATTTACCCTGCTGCCTGACATGATGGATTATTTTAGTCCGGCACCTTCAGCCAAGCATCTCACCCCCTCTGCAGTACAAACTATGCGTGTATGTATTTATATTTAGCATCTGAGACAATTCCACTCCTTAGTTTTTCTATGACGTCAATCACTGCATCATGAGCACTAATTCAGGCAGCAAATGTACTGATACTCTTAAAAAACATTAGGAGAGTGATGTGTGGTATAACACACCATTGGGAATGGATAGAGATGGATAGTACCCAAATGGATGGTACCCAAACATAATGGTATTCAGTCAAATATAATATAATCAGCCTGGCTGAATTTGGAAATGCATACTAGCGTACTACTCTTACTATTTCTGCCATATAAAGATACAGTAGTACGTGATTCAGTTTGCATAATAGCAGTCCTATGCTGAATTTAGTCCTTGTGCCATTTATACCTGAAAACTTTCTGAAAACAATTCTGAGAAATTATAGGAATTAGCAGCTGAAATTCCTTCAGAAAATTCGGATATTCTAGAATACAAACCACATTCAGTTTGAAACAACACTAATGTCTATGGTAGCATTCACTACTTCACAATTCAAATAACACAAGTTTAGACCAAAACAAAATGTTTCAGAAAATTATAAACCTCACATTTAAGATTAATGAATATTAAATTATGTAGGTTATAGAATTGGTCTGAACAAAAACAGCAAATGTGCTGAATGAAAATGTAAACTTAATTCTCTGACAGTAGATGCCATTTATAAAAAAGCAAAAATACAGCGGTGACCAAGATAAAATCATTTGTATGAACCACATAAATGGCCTATTTCAGTGTCAGATGATGACGAGTTTCAAGTAAGGCCACTGACAAGAGCAATTTAAGATACTTTCAAGTGTGTTGGTTCTCTCACCATAGTCTTCTCCTGCATAGTTGAAAACAGTTGGTCTTAGGTGGTTTAAGCTTGAAGTAGCCTAAAGACCAGCTAAACCAATCAACAAGCTGTTTTTTTTTTTTTTCAGCAAAGACAGTATTGAACACTATAAAATAATACATTTTCAGAAGCAACATCAGATCAAAAAACTAAATTATTTTAACCACTCAACTGCTGTTTTGGGGTGAATTAAAAAAATATGTTATTAAATCTGTAATTTGTTGGATAACAATTATAAATGTTTCTCCTTACACTGCGGTGTGTGTGAACTCACTGTCAGAACAAAGAGAGAGCCAGAAAGCACAGCTGTTATCGATGTACTAATACTGATACTGAAAAAAAGTATTGAAACTGATATTTAGAATTGATATGTATTGAAAGATCTATCATTTTGACAACACCACTGGACAGTATAGGAGAAGAGACAATGGGAGGAATGGGAACAAAATTGGTAGAGGACCTCAAGCTGAAATGCCCTCCATATTAAGTCACGCTTCGACATTTACGGTGCATTCTGGTAATGCTTTCCTTGACAGCTCTAGAAATGGCGGACTCCCTGGACAGCGTACTGAATTCTGAAATAGTGAGCTGATTGAGACACATCCAATAATAGTCTCTGTTTATCTCAGCACTGACACTTTTATAGAAGTGAGGCCCAGGGCTTTGTATTTACCATAACTTGTCTGTAAAAAAAATATGGATTTAGTTGAATTTTATGGATTTGAGGTGGAATATTTCTTTCTGTGCATTCGGAGACTTTATCAGTCAACACTTGGCTAGCCTGTCTATAGCTAGTCTGTTATCAGCACCTACCTGTATAACAGCCGTTTGAAGAAGGGCACTTTGAAGCCTCTTATGTGTTATCTGAACAATTCCGCCTTTAGCAAATGCATGTAAATTATCTGTTCAATCATTTAAATGATTTTACTTGGCAGAAGCTGTTTTACCAACAAAATATTCCATCTGTAACAAAAGATATCCGCTGAAGAAATATATTCCTCTAAAGAACCAACAGAAAAAGCAACAGCTTTACACCATCACTTCTTGGAAAGTCAGCCAGTGAACCTTGAATGCTAACTTTGTCATCCATTAGTGGAACAAGACATCCAACATGAGACAAGCATTTGGACAGTCAGCAAACAGCGCGCCGCGCCACAGAGCAAAACCCGGCTCCTGTCCTGTGCTCTAAACTCAGAAGGATTGCTTACACACATGCAGGTGGGCGTCGCGCATGACTTTCGCATGGCTGGACCCTCTGGAGAGATGCTCCATTTGGCCGCACAGGTGCTGACGCGACGAAGTGTATGTTCGGTTGCTTCTGCAGCCCTACCGGGAACACCGGAGACCCAATACAGTTGTGGAAACCTTTCCTGCTTGCTTTTTCCCCATTTGTCAAATAAATCATGTGACAAACATCCACAACATAGTAATTTCATGGCTATGTGAAGGAGAAGCTGCCACAGAGGTACAAAAAGCTCAATCTATTTACTTGATCCTTAGAGTCAAAATCCTCTGAGAATCATTTGCAACAAGTGAGGTGGGTCCCTATTGGTCCACTGGTCCAGGTGAGATGTTAAAGGTAACGTGTTATCTCACTAAATTAATTAAGTAATATTACTTAATAAGAAGTTGTTAATTATAGTGACAGCTTTTTAACACAAAGACATACAAACCAATGTTCATATAGTTTTATGAAGGGAAAAAAATGTATAAAAATATCTCTCCTTCCTTGTGAAATGCATATGATTTTTTTTTGTAAAAAAGCTATATTAATATTAATTTTTGGTTGAAATAAAAATTCCTCAAGAAGATCATTTGTCAAACAGTACTTTAATAGAAGGAATAGTGTTGATTTAGTACAATGGTAATAGAATTATTCACTTTTTCAAACAACTTTCCTTTATAATATTAGTATAATGGGGTCTTTAAACAACACTGATTTTGAGATCCATCTTTTCACTGATGCTTCAGAAGTAAACGTAAGTAAATTGAGGTAAGAGATCAGGGTAAATTAAACTTATTTTTGTCATGTAATCTTCTGTAGCCTCTGAAAGGCAACGCTAAATGAAAAAATAATAATATTAAGGCAAAATAAGAAAAATTTACTTATCTCCATTCTATTCAAAAGTTTTCACCCCCTGGCTCTTAATCTATCGTTTTTTCTTTCTGGAGCATCAGTGAGCATTTGCACCTTCTGTAATTGTTGAGTCCCTCAGTTGTCCTCAGTGTGAAAAGATGGATCTCAAAATCATACAGTCAGAGTTCAAATACACAAAAATGCTGGAAAAACAAAGAAATTGTGGAACCTGAAGGATTTTTTCTGAAGAACAGCAGGCAGTTTAACTGTTCAGGACAAAGGGACTAATGAACTAATGTAAACTTTTGAACGGGGCCATTTTTATAAATTCAACTATTATTCTCTCTTGTGAAATATCTTATTCAGGTCAATACTGATTCTGAAAGGGCGATGTAAAATTGTGACTTCAACTGTGTGTGTGTGCGTGTGTGTGTGTATATATATATATATATATATATATTCATTCAGTTACCATCTCTACTTTGTATGACAGATTCTGCTGCCTAAAAAAAGTGCATTTATCTGACCTTGTTAAAATGTCTAATTAATATAATGGCATCCTAAAGTTCTTGAGGCATAAATTTCTTCATGTGATAAAATAATCTAAACAACAGTCTGGCACTTATACCAGATATATGGTTTAATGGTCTGTGTATAATCGATGTAAATGTTCAAGTATCAGAGTAGTGTGAAGGCATCTAGTCACAAACAGATGTGGTGTGAAGAAAAGTAAAGACACCGCCATCCAAAACCTTTCATTCCTTTGAGGAGGATGTGTCACATGGACAAACACGCCGTGTGCCTTCATACACTCCAAACCAATGCAATCCATTTAATGTAATAATTTCAAGCATTGAAGCATCATTACCATAAAGGCAGATTGATTCACCGCCGTTCGGGAGATGCCAGCATTGCGAGGGAATAAAGTAACGCGGACGGACAGCTCATTAATTCCCTCATGCTCTCGCACAGGACCGGCATTTTTACACGCTGGAAATTTACAGCGCTGACAGACTAACTGGGCGCACTCCTAATTTGTATCATCTCATATTTGTTTTTGTTTTGCCGTCATCTTTATTCTTTACTGCAAATTACAGAGTGCCCTGGGTAATCTGGCAGGTCCACCGAATGTTGATGAGCCGGCTGCAGGGATTTACAGTCCGAGCAAGTGCCGGGCCGGATGTTTATGATAATTGAGCCTGTTCTTTCTGCTTGGTCAATGCTCTGTTGTTTTTACCCCTTCTCTCTCTCTCTCTTTTTCTCTCTCTCAGTGCCACTGATCTCAGCTTGGTATTCATGGAGCTACAAATTTAGACTCGCCGCCCCACAACCTAATAAATTTCATCATTTGGCGCAGATTCATGAGCTTAAATAGGTGATTCGTATTCTGCTTATTTAAACTTGTTTTATTAGCCTCCTCTTGAAATGTTTTTAATAACACCATTTTATCACCAGCAGGAGTATGTTGGGGACAAATTCTCATTGAGAACAAAGAAAAGGGCATCTGCTCTGGCTTTGTTTGAACTGACTGAACAAACTAATGGTCAAAGAAATGTGACATAAGGTCAAACGCAAGATTCTCGTTCATCCTATGACTCAGCAGTGCTGTCTGTCCGGACGCCATATTTCAGAAGTGATACAATCCCATTGAAGCCATTGAGCAGGTTTAAATGTAGACTAATCAAATGATTCAAAACTTTGGTCAAGGTTATATGGCAATGTAAATTGAATTGGATACTGTGCTCGCGTCATGGTCATTTGGAAGCCACTGAGTGTAAAGTTCACCTCTTCGTTCCTGAAATTCACCGCTGGCTCAATCACAACAGATGGATACTCTAGTTCGTTTCTCTCCTCAAGACATTGTGCAGATCCAAGGTCAGAGCAGAATTAAGGCGAAAGCTTCATCGGAAAGACCATGCTGATTAACCATTTTGATGGCACCACAAAAACCTTCATAGTAACTAGACTGAGTTGTCCCTAATAGGACTGCTTAATTGTATTGAATGTGTACTCGTAGTGTACTTCAAATCTTATAATAAAATAAAAACAATAAAAAAAAAAAATAATAGTAATAAATACTACAGTCAATATAATGTTAAGGAAATTTAAGGCCACTTAAGTGTACTTAAAGGGAGACACTTTTCATAAACACTCAAAATACAAAGTGCACTTTGTAATAATGTCAAACAAAAGAAATTGCTTTAAAGTGCATTTAAAACAATACATCATACAGATTTCAACAGAAATGGCATTAAAATGTTTTTTTTTTTTTTTCAAACCACTATTTTAATTATGAAATTAAACATAAATATGTAGGGCACAACGGGGCTAAAGGCACCCCGGGGTAAAAGGCGCCTTTGATATTATTTCCCTCTAAACCACTAGATGGAAAAAAGATTTGGCATAGCACTTTCCAAAACATACACTTTTCAAATTGCATGTGCAAATTTGTCTGATCACTGATGCGATCACAGGCCAGCAGCACAAAGTTGATTCTGTGCTTACTTGATCTATTTTTTTTTTTTAATGTTGTAGATTTAAGTAGCAAAGGAGAATTGCTAAAATTGTTTAATATATTTTGAGACAAAGTTCTTATGATTTTCAGTTTTGTTTAAGATGATTAAAGCAACAGTTTTAAAAACGAAAGAATATGTATAAGTATGATATTTGAGGTAAAAAAAAAAAAAAAAGCACCCCTGCTGTTGGGGCTAAAAGGCACATGATAATTAAAATTATAGTCCAAGTAATAGACACTAATAGAATGTGCACTCGTAGTGTACTTCAAATCTTAAAATATATATAATTAAAAAAAAATAATAGTAAAAAGTTTTGATATATTTAGTAGGAAATTTACAAAATATCTTAATGGAACAGGATATTTACTTTATAATCTAATGATTATTGGCATAAAAGAAAAATCTGTTATTTTGACCCATTCAATGTATTTTTGGCTATTGCTACAAATATACCTGTTCTACTTAAGACTGGTTTTGTGGTCCAGGGTCACATATATTGCTTGCAAAAACATGTTATTTCATTAGGTCACATGCCTACATTTGAACGGCTATCAAAAGAGAGACATGCTTTTATCAGGCAGATAGTGACATAATTTACCAGAAAGTTACTTAACCATAACCTGCAAAACCTTGACCCCTTGAGTATGCCAGCTGGACCAGGATAAGATGAACCTATTTCTCCACCTTCTCTCATTGTCTGACCTTCCAGTGTAAACCCAACCCAATGTTTTCCCCTTCCACGTCAGAGCCAAAGAGGACATTGACATTGTGTGTCTCTGAAACAAAGGCTGGCTCCTGTTACTATCAATGAAGCATAACCAAATCAATTCACAAACAGTCTTATCAGCAGCGAGCTACGCTTTGCCTCCAGCTGATTAACCTCTATGCATTAACTCTTTGCATACTAAACTGTTTGTGACATGCTGCTTTAGCTAAAGCGAAAGCTTAATTTGTCTTTTGACAGGAGAGCTCGAGTGGCCTGGATCACACTGGACAGAGACGAGATGTGCCAGCAAAGAACTGCAAAGTGAATTCTGACATGTCCTTTCTAAAATTGAGTTTTAATAACTGGCAATTTGTGCAGCTAAGGAGAAATGCCAGAATCTGGAGAGAGAGAGTGATGAAGGGCACAATACAGTGGAGGTCTAAATTAGAGAACAATCTATACATACTTCATTTTTCTTCTGAAATATTGTTAATCTTTATCGCTCAAAATTCAAAGGAATGTCAGCTGTACATATACCACTGTTCTACTAACGTGTTTGACTAAATAACCAACGCATTTAAACAAAAGCATTATTTTGTGGAAAACACAATGATCAAAATCAGTTAACAGTAACCACTGTATCACAAAAGAAGATTATAACTAAAATCTTAGAGGGTTTCAGCTTTCAGGACATCATTAGGTGTGATCTTGGTCCACTCTCTTCCATAGTTTAGTAACTATAGTGCGTTTCTTAACCATAACTTTGTCTCCAAGGATTTTTCAATCAGGTTTGGCTCAGGACTCCGGGCCGGCCATTTCATTATTTCAATGTTTTCAACTTCATCTGCTTCACCCATTTTGCAGAGTGATGGTAGGCATTGTCTTGCATTAAAATTGCAGGCTGACTGGGAGATGCTTGCAGGGAAGAAACCATATGTTGCTGAAGAAGGATCTGATAAACATTTGTGTTTACCCTGCCATATAGCAGTATCCAGCTCCTGCTGCAGAAAACATCCCTCAAAGACACTTTCTCCTCCACGTTTCACTTACTTCTTTATGCACTTAGGGTTCAGTCTTTCCTCAGCTTGACGCCGAACAAAATGTTTCCCACCAGACCCAATTTAATTAAACTTGCCGCATCACTAAAGTAAATTTCAGACAAGTTTTCCTCTATCCAAACATCATGCTCCTCAACAAAGGTGAGCTTAGATTTTTGATTCTTTCTGCTGATGAGCGGTTTGGTCACTTTCAGTCAACCTCTCTTAAACATGCCGAGACAGGTCCTTACCTTGTTTAGCACAGAACTGTCAAGCAATTCCAGCTGCAGTGTTGAACCGATTTACCACCAAGAATCTCTGCATTATCCCGTCTTATAACTTCTCCTGGCTGAAAGGGCCATCCCTTTGGCTTTCATCTGGACAACCTACTGTTACAAGATTTCAGTCACCTTAGAGCAGCCTGCTGTCTTGCAATCTTATCACTGGGTCTGATCTTGGTCCACTCTTCTTCCACTCTTTTCCATAGTTTGGCAACTGTTCTTAGCCATAACTTTGTCTCCAAGGATTTTTCAATAAGGTTTAGATCAGGACTCTGGGCCGGCCATTTTGTTATTTCAATGTTTTCAACTTTAGGAAACTGCTTTACCCATTTTACAGTGTGACAGGGGCATAGTCTTGCATTAAAATTGCAGGCTGATTGGGAAATGCTTGCAGGGAAAAAACTGCATGTTGCTAAAGGAGGTTCTAATAAACATTTGCGTTCACCCTGCTATGTAGCTGTATCCAACACCTGCTGCAGAAAACATCCCTCAAAGACACTTCCTCCTCCACTTTTCACTTACTTCTTTATGCACTTAGGGTTCAGTCTTTCCTCAGCTTGACGCCGAACAAAATGTTTCCCACCAGACCCAATTTAATTAAACTTGCCGCATCACTAAAGTAAATTTCAGACAAGTTTTCCTCTATCCAAACATCATGCTCCTCAACAAAGGTGAGCTTAGATTTTTGATTCTTTCTGCTGATGAGCGGTTTGGTCACTTTCAGTCAACTTCTCTTAAACATGCCGAGACAGGTCCTTACCTTGTTTAGCACAGAACTGTCAAGCAATTCCAGCTGCAGTGTTGAACCGATTTACCACCAAGAATCTCTGCATTATCCCGTCTTATAACTTCTCCTGGCTGAAAGGGCCATCCCTTTGGCTTTCATCTGGACAACCTACTGTTACAAGATTTCAGTCACCTTAGAGCAGCCTGCTATCTTGCAATCTTATCACTGGGTCTGATCTTGGTTCACTCTTCTTCCACTCTTTTCCATAGTTTGGCAACTGTTCTTAGCCATAACTTTGTCTCCAAGGATTTTTCAATAAGGTTTAGATCAGGACTCTGGGCCGGCCATTTTGTTATTTCAATGTTTTCAACTTTAGGAAACTGCTTTACCCATTTTACAGTGTGACAGGGGCATAGTCTTGCATTAAAATTGCAGGCTGATTGAGAAATGCTTGCAGGGAAAAAACTGCATGTTGCTAAAGGAGGTTCTAATAAACATTTGCGTTCACCCTGCTATGTAGCTGTATCCAACACCTGCTGCAGAAAACATCCCTCAAAGACACTTCCTCCTCCACTTTTCACTTACTTCTTTATGCACTTAGGGTTCAGTCTTTCCTCAGCTTGACGCCGAACAAAATTTTTCCCATCAGACCCAATTTAATTAAACTTGCCGCATCACTAAATTGAATTTTAGACCAGTTCTCCTCTGTCCACACATCATGCTCCTCAACAAAGGTGAGCTTAGATTTTTGATTCTTTCTGCTGATGAGTGATTTGGTCACTTTCAGTCTGACTTCTCTTAAAGGGGTCCTATTATGCTCTTTTACAAAGTCTTTATTTTGTTTTGGGGTGCACTAGAACATGCTCTCATGCTTGGTGGTTCAAAAAAACGCATTACTTTTCACATAATTTACATTATTACAATAGCTTTCTCCCTAGCCTGGCACAAATGGCTCAATTAGTTCCAGGTTTGATGAAGGCCCGCCTTCCGAAAAACTAAATGTGTTGTGATTGGTTAGCAGTCCCCACTGCACTGCCATTGGTGAACAGCATTGACAGCGTTTCAGTCCTGCCACGCCCCTTCCCAAAACAGTTTTAAATATGTATATTTTTTCTAACAAAAACACATTGGTTCGCTACAGGAGGCTTTAATTGAACCCCACGGAGCCATGTGAGGCACTTTTTATTATGGATCGATGCACTTGGATTGTTTTTGAATGATGGAGAGAAACACCTGTCTATGCCGTTCTATACCATGGGAGTGCCAGGATAATTTTTAATGTAACTCCGACTGCATTCGTCTGAAAGAAGGAAGTCATACACCTAGGATGCATGGAGGGTGAGTAAATAATATGCTACAGTAGTGTTGGTCCTATCTTCAGCCTCCGAGATTGCCAATACATGATATTACCATTATTGTGCTAATTTATTTAAGTATTTAAATGCCTGAAACCAGCTCCAGCATAAGGCTAGTGAAGCTATCTACACTGTATAATGAATAAATCTCTGACCACACACTGCACACCTCTACGGTCGTCGATGATCGTCACTCTAGTCAATGCTTGTGTTTACATCAGCCACGGCTCCGCGTGTGTTTCGACCCTCTATACCGCACACACCAACGGCATGGCTCCAACATTTAAGCTAAATTTAAGCTGATCCCCCACCTCGTCCCTCCCCACCGGCCAAGGATTCGAAATTTCTGTAGGCGGGATTTATTTCAATGATATTCTAATGGACCGCGTTGTGACATCGTAGCATCCTGAAAACAAACACTGTAGTTCAAAGGAGCCGTTTGTTGTAGTTCTTGAAAATTGATTTTTTAAAAACTAAATATCTCCCTTTGGAGCAGACTTTAAAATTTGTAACTTTGAATGTTTTTTATACCCAAATATAGGCACCACACACTGACTAAAATTCAAAAAGTGAAAAAGCATAATAGGACACCTTTAAACATTACAAGACACATCCTTACCCTTGTTTAGCACTGAACTGTCAAGCAATTCCAGCTGCAGTGTTGAACTGATTCCCCACTGAGAATCTCTGCATTACCCTGTCTTCTCATGCATTTGTCTTATATGGACGACCAGCCTTTTTAGGGGACTTGAATAAATTAGTGTCATTGTAAACCTACAGTATTTGAGAAATCAGAGATTAGAAATGACCAACTTCTCCTGCACTGGCTGAAAGGGCCACCCCTTTTGGCCTTCATCTGGACAACCTCCTGTTACAATATTTCAGTTACCTTAGAGCAGCTTGCCATCTTGCGATCTCAGTGAAAATTTGAGAAATGCTGCCAGTTAAATAGGGTTTGTCATATAATCTTATAATCATCAGGTGCCAGATTAACACCAAATAACTTGGAGGTATCTGTAAGTGTTCTCTAACTTTGATCATTGTTCTTTTTCAAATATCTCATTATACTGCATTTTTAGAATACAATTAATTTATGAAATATACTTAAATTGTGTTTTGCTCCTGTCAGAATAACTTCAAATAGGACTAAGCAGACCTTGAAATTTAGGTAATGATAGGTTGTTCTCTAATTTTGATCTGCATTTGATCTTTCAGGTTCTCAGATTGGCTTCTCTGATGCTTTAACAGCGTTGGAGTATAACTATAATTATATAATAACTTTTAAATAGTAAGTAATGTGTTACTATTTTTATTTTTACATTTTTTTATTTTTATCAAATGTCCACTTTTTGAAATGTTTCACAAAATCTTTTAAATGTACAAACAGACTCTAGCAACATACTTGTATGGTTAATTACTGGCTTTCAAAAGCATAAAAACCTTTAAATTCAAGACTTTTAGAGCACACACTCATATTTCTATACTTTTGTACAGTATGATAAACAATATTGGTGCATTGTTGCACTGGATGTCCAATGTAAAACAGAGAACCCTCTGGTGCAAGCGAATTATGTCTGGGGATAAACATGTTCACATCAAAACAAAATAGCATTTCCATTGTAAATATGCTAACAAATTAACTGTAGCACTACCACTTTGAAGGAGAGATCAGCTAATTGTGGAAATGGTCATGTAATAGTATATTCGCATGTCGCTTCCATAAAATACATTTGAAATATTATAGTGCTTTTTTAGTATTGTAGTGCTTAGAAATAACAGTGTAAAATATTATACTTAAGTACAAACTGAATGTAACGTGTTGAGACATTTAATTTAAAATACATTGTAGTTTAGATTTATATTAAATGAAATTAGCTTTAAAGTGCACTTAAGTATCTCTTTAAATGTAATTTCTCCTATTTTCTATGAAATATGGTTAGTAAAATATATTGGGCTGGTTTCACAGACAGGGCTTAGACTAAACCAGTATTATACCTTAGTTCAATTAGGATATTAATCTTTATAAACATGCGGTGTGCATCTTGAGACAAAACAAAGGCACTGATATATTTCAAGATCAATCAGTGCAAGCTTCTTTCAGTTGAAACAGCTCAGAATTAGGCTTAAGCCTTGTCTGTGAAACCGAAAGGATTAATATCGAATAACACACTACGGCTAAAATTATAATCATGTACAATAATTACAAATAAGTGTAGTCTACATTATATTATGTCACTTTTAAATAGATTATGAATAGAAGTGATTACGTCTCCCATCTTTTGGAACACCTTCAACTTTTTGTTGGGAAGAAACCGCAAGATCACAAAATGTCTTAGCTACGCTCTATTAATTCTAAATAATGGCCTTACAGTTATGAATAAAATTCTTTTTGTCTCAGTCTGACTGCTGCAGCAGGCCATATGTCTGTCACCTCAATCGGTGGTAACAGAAATCACTTCAGCTCTCAATGGTTGTAGTAAATTTAACAGCAGTTCACTTTGAGCCTCATACATTCAAGTCCCCTGTAGCACTGCGGCCACACTTTCTGTACTTAGCACTGTTCCAAAACGCCTTGTTACCTTCGGTTGTCCTCTATTAGTTCTGCAGACACACAGTACCAATAAGCCTGAGGGGTTTGGGAGACGTCCAACAGCAACTTGACATAAAGGATTTCTGAAGAACACAGGGAGCAGTGCTAAAGAAATATAGGACATGTACTGTAACGTTTGCAATGGTCTGAAAAACACAAAACTGACTAATTGATATTTTCATGCTCATTTGTATTCAGTTGTGTTTACATTCATTGAAACACCAGTTTGTTGTGGTAGACCTTTTTGTCATTATTTCAAAAGATTCAAAGTCTCTTTTTTACTCTTTGCAGATATCAGTCACCCATTTAGGCTGTTAGTCAACTCAAAATAAATTGCATTTAAAATGGTCAGAAGGACGTTTTTAGCCAGGAGATTAGTTCATATTCAAGACAGACGCTTCCTGAAGAAAAGCGTTTTCTGAGAGTTATGTTTTTGTCTTTTTTTTGAGAAATAAATTGGCACTAGGCATTAATATGTATAAATAATTTTTGTTGTTATCCACATATTTGAAGAACGAGGGGTGAATGCAGCACATTTGTGAAAGCCTTGCATGCATTTATTTTTACATTTCCAATCCAATTCTGTATTACTCATCCAATTCAATATGGGTTTAGTAGAGGGTATCAACTTATGTCAGCAAAATAGCTTTCATTGCACATTTTCAGAAAGTAATACAAAGTGGGGTAAACTATAAAAAGCCTTATAAAAAGTGTTCAAATATGTGTTTACGATTAATGTCTAAACTCAAACGCAATCAGAAATGCTTTTAAATTTATTCAGATATGTTGTATCATAAACTCAATCTAGCTGATCAGCTCAATTTTAAATATATAATCATAGTTGTCATTATTATTAGTATTCAACTAAGCAGTCAGATAAATATTGTCATGAAATGAAATTTAATTTATTATTACAAATGGTATTTTAGAAGAAGAAGAAAAATAATAGCCTTTTGAGCTTGTTCTAAAATGCAATTTAAAAAAATAAGCTAGATTTAAATGTGAAACTAGCTTTCTCTTTTACAGTAATTTAAAAATGGTCATCAGGATAAACGGTCTGCATTAGATTTAGTGCATCCTGAGGACCAAATCAAGAAATATTTAAGTCGTACAGTCTGGCAGTGAATCTACTTGTCCTAAATATTGTATTCAGGTTCCTTTTCCAGGTGTTTCAGTGCTAGCACAGCACTAATGTTTGCTTCATCTGTACAGAGTGAGTAGAGTGGTTTCAAAATGCAGTCTTGGATACCTAGAATCCACCCCCTCATTAGCTTAATTGGCCCCTTTTCAGGCGGCTGTCTGCAAATTGTCAATTGAGACAACCCCTTAAAGATGTCGTGATACTTAGCAAATTGCCTGTGATTCACAACCTGATTGTGCTATGATTATATTGTCAATGGACTCCATGATTAGTACGCCACATAATTCGAGGTGTGCATTAGCGTTTGTTGCTATAGTGTTGAATACGTCCAATTCTGAGCCACTCGTGTAATATCTGCTGTGTTGAACAACTCAAGGGGTCATGCTTTGGCTGGTTAGCACAGTCACACTGGTAGATGCAATAACTACACCATCTGGGATTGTGCTCAAGTGGAGCAACTGCAATTGAGATGAATGTGAATGCTGAAGAATAACTTTGTTCAGGTGTTACAGACCTTACAATTAATTTAGTGCAATGGCCATATAATGACTTTAAAGTGTAGTTTGCATGGTCACTACATCGTGAGCGCTGCAGCCAGTAATAGCTTTGGGACATTACTGTGTCAGCAGGAGAAAATGTACTTCAAATCAAGTCTTTGTTTGCAAACCAGCAGTTATAATGCGGAGCTCATTGTAAAATTGTACTTAATGAACTTAATGGGTATTGCGCATTACGAGTGCCTTTTACAATGATGCATTTTACCGCCGTTGTTTACCGACGAGCTGTGCAAATCAATGTTCATTATCAGTGTGAAAGTGCGCAGCTCGTCAGTAAACAACGGCTGTGTGTAGTATATACGGCTCAACGTGAAATCACGCACCTGATGGCATTTACCGCTGATTACAGAACCGGCTTTACTGACAAAACGCGCAAGTGATCGGCCGATACAGATCGGTGCATCCCTAATTTGACCTTATGTTTTCTAAGTATTTTTTGCCATTATGGTATTTTTAATAATTGCATACAACACCTTTAAAGGGATGGTTTACCTAAAAATGAAAACTACATCAAAAATAAGCACTATGTGTTGAACACAAAAAATATATATATTTCGAGGAACGCGGGTAACCAAATCCATTGGCGGTAGTGTTACGTTCCCTTCCCTGTCAAGGGGTGAGAAGGGAAGGTAACACAGGAGTAGAGGAACTAAAGTAATGTAAGCAGTAAAAATAAAACCAAGGAGGACACACTTCAGACCTCAGCCTTCACACTTGTAGTTCACGTTTGGTTCATTTGGTTCAGACCAAAAAGGAAAATGATACATTTGTTTCTGGTCCACTTAGCGTTCACATTGGTATTTTTGACAGCGAACCTAAAGATATTGAACCTAAAGGTATAGTGAAGAATACAAACTAAAATTCAATAAATTTTCTGCAACACCCCTAAACATGTCATCAGCTAAGTGGTCATCTCAACAGATCTGGACAGTGTATCAGCCACGATGTTGTCTGTGTCTTTGATATGCTGGATCAGGAGACTGAAGTCCTGGAGCTTGAGAGCTCAGCGTAGTAACTGCTGGTTAGAGGAGGACAGTTAAAGGATTATGGTCTGTGTACACAATCACTGGATGAACATTACCTCCAAGTTAGACTTCAAAGTGCTGTACATCCCACAATAAAGTCAAAGCTTTCTTTTTAATTGTGCTGAAGGACAGCTGACACTTAGAGAACATGCATAAGAAGTAAGACACAGGGTGTTCAATGCCTTGAGCATCTTCTTGGATAAGGACAGCTCCTGCTCCAAAGTGGCTTGCATCCAACACTGGAGCACTGATCAGCTGGTCTTTAGCAGCTTCAAATGCCCGGTCACAGTTACTATTCCACCTAAACACTCTTGTTGTACTTAGAAGATCTGTGAGAGGAGCAACTGCAGAGAAGTTCTTACAGAAACCTCTGTAGTACCCAGCCATTCACAAGAATCGACAAGTACTAGAGAGTAGAACTACTGGCTACTAGAAAAACCAGCATGGCGTCAGGAGCTACGAAAGTCGACGATAGAGATATAATATGTGGTTATATCCATAAATATATATCCATAACGGTCTTTTTATATAAAAGAGTCAAATTGTTTAACGCAGTTATACAGGTAAATCATGATGAATATCGGAATATGGCAATCTTCGCGCCAGAAAAGCACATGACATTCAAACAGGCAGAATAAAACAGAAGTTCCTACTGAGGGAGCTGTCTCAGATGTTTTCAATCCCAGGGTTCCAGCGGTAAAGCCTTCTGTGGACCCATTGTTAGCTTGTAAAATAACACAGCTCAGTCTCTTGATTAAAAAACAAGAGCACAAATCATTACTTGAAGGAGAGTCGGGGCTAAAAAGTCAATCTGTGCCAGTACCTGTGTCAGCGCCTCAGAATTTCATATGAGCATGACTCTGATGCAAGTTTTGATGTCGGCAGGTATTTGAAACTGCTACCGCCATTTAAGGAGAGCAAGGTTGATGCTTATTTTGTCATGTTTGAGCATACTGCTACAAAGCTGAATTGGCCTAAAGACATGTGGGCACTGCTTTTACAGTGCAAACTTTCTGGGAAAGCCTAAGAAGCTTCTTCTGCGCTGCCACTTGAACAATCACTTGACTATGACCTTGTAAATGCTGCCGTACTTAGAGCGCATGAGCTGGTGCAAGAGGCATAATCGCCATATAGACTTTCATCGAATTCGTTAGAGAGAAGCGCACGCCTTTTGAGAAATGGTGCCTTTCTAATCAGGTCACTACTCTTGAACAGCTTCAAGAGCTGATTCTACTCGAGAAGTTCAAGAGTTGTGTACCTGAGAATGTAGTCATTCATTTGAACGAGCAGAAAGTCACTTCTAGCTATGTTTTAGCTGACGAATTTGTGTTAATTCATCAGGATGTGTTCACTACGTCACGAAGGAGTGTTATGTTCTTCAGTAACGTGAGTGCAGAAAAGAAACTAAGGCCTAATTTGCTGCGCACTAAACTTGTTCCACAACAAAGTTCACCTCGTAAAAAGAATGAAAAGCGAGCTGGTTTCTTTTGTCTAGATCCAAAACACCTCATTTCTGAGTGTCGAGCTTGGAAGCAGAAAGTTGCTAGCACTTGTGAACACGAAGCATAGCACTAACCCTGTTGTAGGTGCATACCAACCATTTTTGCTGGATGGCACAGTGTCTCCTTTACGTGATGCAGTGGGTAGGTCAGTGAAGGTTCTCAGAGACACTGGGTTAAACCAGTCACTTATTTGCAAGAAGTCGTTGCCATCCTCAACTTCGCACTATGGAGTCAATGTCTTATTGCAGGGAATTGGCATGGGGTGTCTTAGTTTGTCATTACATGACCTGTACCTCAAGTCGGACTTGGTTACAGGTCCTGTAACACTTGCAGTGGTGCTACCAGTTGAGTTGGGTAAAGATGTTTTCTCAACAACCCTTGGTAATTAGTGAACCGATTTAAAACAACTAGGGCTGTCGCGATAACTGCAATATCGAAATACTGCACTATTGACAAGCATAACCACAGAGGAATGCAACAACCTCAGCGACCGCAATATTTACGTTTTCTTTTTTCGTAAGGTTTTGCCCTTCTCACTTTACACTTAATGCATGTGTACTGAATATTAAATTAGTAATAAGTTAGTAATGATAACATAATGTGCACCATGCTGATTTGTACAGAGGCTCAGCAGATTTGCACTTAACAAGCCTAAACGGACAGCGAATGAGAGAGAGATCAACTGAGCGTGTGCGATTATGTGTGTCTGTCTTTCAGGTCAAGTCAGGTATGTATGTGAAACTAGCTTGTCATGTCCAAGGAAAGCGAAATCTCTGTCTTAGCACAGATGCTCTGCTGGTCCGCTGAGCCTTTAAAAGTGGCGATCAAAGTAAAAATTATTTTAACAGCGTTTTTCATTACTTCTCTCTGTGAATAAATAAGCGTTATTGTTCTGTTCTGAAAACTGTTCACGAACACATGCACTCCTGTCACTTAGGAGTCACTAAGACATTCAAACGTGTTTCCCGCTACTTATTTTGGCCAGGATTAAAGTCAGCAGTGGCCATGATGAGCCCCCACTTGTTATGTTCTCTTTCCTGTCTAGAGGTGGGGAGGGGAGGTAACAAAGGAGAAGAGGAAATAAAGTAATGTAAGCAGTAAAAATAAAACTCAGGAGGACACACTTCAGACCTCTGCCTTAGAGTGAAAACATAAGTAAGTTTAAAGGGGAAAAAACTAAGAGTTTTTATTTCCAAATAACAAAGATTAGGGAATAAATATTTTTGAGAGATTATTGCCTAAAATAACAAACTAACTTAGGTTTAAGGAGCTACCCGTCCTTCCCAAAAACCAAAGAGGAAAATCAACATCATAACCTTTCCTAACCTCCCTGCTGACCAAAAACAGGAGAAAAAGCCATTCATTAAAGAAAAGGCATTCTCTCCCTATTCCCCTATTAATTATCTGTGTTAAAGAAGTTACAATATTTTTTTATTTTTTACCCACATGTAAACAAAGGAAAAGGCAAAAACTATACCTGTTGTTTACCCGCACATGATAAACAAAAATGGCAGTTGAGACGCAACTAGCTAACAAACAGGCACACACTAAGCTTAGAGCTTTTAAGACTCCAGCATATACACATAATTAGAGAACATTTAGTCTAAGAATGGGGAGAAGTGTTCATCCATGGTAGGGCTTCCATGGAAAGGAAAACAGTATCAAGGAAGTCAATGGCTACTGGCAACAGAAGAAAGAATCTCAAACCGGTTTGAAACAACTGTGCCAGCATTTCACAGACAAATCCTAGTGCCTACAAGTCTTCATTTACTTTTGATACTTCCCACACTCCAAAACACATCATACAGATCAAAAACAATTCTTCTGAAACATCACTGGAAAACATGGCAGACTTCCTCATTTCTATCACTCTCACCAATATGCGCTTCTCTCCGCAGGAGTGTTCTGAATTATCTCCTTCTCTTCAGGGGATAAAACCTATTGTTGTTGAAGCTGATGGCTTTCAGTCAACCGACTGTGACTCAAGCCTACATAAGACAAGTCAAGATTGCTTCACTGGGACCTAAGACACTTACACCAGTGAGCTATAAAAAGAAATGGTAGCTAATGAAAGCAGAGTACTGGAGGGCCTTCACCCTTTTGCGAGACGGTTTAGAAGTGATTTTGCTCTTTAATGTGTGCTTTGAACAAGAAGAGGCATGGCCCTCTCACCTTCAACTTTCTGTCAATTGATTCAGTGACGTGCTGAAGAGTCGAGAGTGGTGTGTGACGAGAGACGAACAAGGGAAAAACAAAAATGAGGACATTATCCCTCAAGCCAGCAAGACCAGCATTAAACCAGCATTAATTAGCATAAACTAACTTCATTGCAGGATATGCTAGGGCTGGTTGATTTTTCAGATTTTATTGATTGATTTGAATGTACTGTTTGGCTATTTTTAAAATTGAGGACTCACTGTTTTGAATAAAATATTAGCAAACATTACAATTAAGACACACTGACAATTACCAATAATAGCGAAAATTTAAGAAAATAGATTTTAACAAGTCAGTTGTTTTACATTTACACCATGTTGACTGATTCATGTGTGCTGCACATGGAATAGAACTTTCTTAAACCAGATTAAGGTTAAAATAGACAAATGTTATGAAAATGTTGACGCATTAAATCAGGGCTTCTCAACTCTGACCCTCGAGGTCCATATCCAGTTTAGCTCTAACCTTCATCAAACCTGCCAATATCTTTCTAGTAATCGTGAAGACTTTAATGAGCCTTGTTCAGGCGGGTTTGATTAGGGTTTGGATCTAAACTGCAGAAAAGCAGACCTCGAGGGCCAGAGTTGAGAACCCCTGGGTTAAATGTTAAAAAGAAAAATCTAAATCTTGAATTGGTTAAACAGCCGGTTAAAAAAAAATGTATATATCGCCCAGCCCTATAATATGCGCCTTAGCAAAAACCTTTGCAAACATTCAGCAATGCGCTAAAACTATTCAGAATTAGACTAAAAATATGGCAGAGATAGAACAACTACGAGGCGACTAACTATGAACAAAAATTGTTCATCATTTTAAAAATATTAGAATTTTATTGCAAGTTGGACATGCTTGGAACGTTCCAACTATAAATTCTTTGAACGTCCTTTAAAGCAGAAGTCCCCAACTGGGCTGTGGAAAATTTGCTACTGGGTCGTAAGAATGGTCTGGGTAAAATGTGGTTAGATATGATAAATTTATTGCACGTTCATGATAGTTCTAATTATTCTGTATTTACGTTGCATGCAATTGCTATGGAGTAGTTCATGACGATTTCATGTAAATTAAATGTTCAACTAGTAAATGAAAGATTGCTCTAATTTGTCATATATTAGGGTTTAAACCTCACAGTTTAGCACACATGTGATTTGCAGATTAATTTATCAAGTTACACAGTCATGTGATTTTAAACCACAAGAAGAATCCAAAGGAACTCAATTCGTTACTCATACGCTGTTCTTTCTCACACACACCCAAAGCACACAAGCATAGAGACGTGTTTCAGACAGCGCGGATATACCAGGTTGATTTCTCTTTGATTTCTCTTTCCTTTGTTCAAGATACATACACATAAAATTATGTTTAGAAAAAACCCTTCTTGGCATATCATTCACCCAACGGAATGCATATTTACACTGTCTGAATCGTTCCGTATATAGTGCACTATGTGTTATTTACTGTTGAAAATACAAATTCCGTGAACAAGTGACTGATTTTAGCCGCAGCTTCAGCACCTATTTATGGTGTAAGGGGCGGGACGCTTCAGATTCTAGATGGCATTTGATTGGACAGAAAGTTTAATGAGAAGCTGAAGTGCAGGGTGATGTCATCAAAATCGTTGATTTATATTGGTGGAAGTTAGAGACTGTAAGTTTTGAATGCTTACTGTATATCTTGTAAATGCGAATTTTGTCAGTGTTTTGAAACACACTAGCTTATAGATAACCTTAAGGCTAACATATTCATAACAGTCAAAAAAATATTTACATTTTGATTTCATGGAGACTTTAAACATTACACCTTAAAGGGGTCATATGATGTGGTTCCTTGTTTTCCTTTGTCTTTGGAGTATTACAAGCTTAAAGTCTCAAAACCAAAGAGATACTTATAAAAGTTAAGACTCAGCCACACCTCCCTGTTTCATGAACCTAGGAGAGCAGCTTACAATGCCAGCTGTACACAAAGGGTTAAGGACAGCCTGGCTACTGACTGATGGCCTGTAAGTACGCTTTCATATTTAAATAATTCAGTACTGACCATTCAAAGGCGAGTTTTGAACAGTGTAGAGTAGTGCTTGTTGTTTCTCGTTTTATGATCGCAAATGCAAACATGGTGTTATGTTTATGTGACGTGGTGCGACACAATGTGTTAAAAGACAGTATTAGTCATTATAATCAGTAGTTATGTCCCCACTGGATGCAACAAATGCCTCGGTTATAATAGGTTTTATTAGGGCTGCACGATTAATCGCACGATGTTGTGAGGCGCGTTTAGTCAATGAAACCGGTACTTTAATTAGTAGTAAATCTCCATCACGTGTGTTCAGCTGGAGCGGCAATTAATACACAGAGACGTAAATCACTGACAAGCTACGCGATTAATCGTCCAGCCTTAGGTTTTATTGTTTTTGTTCATCGCACCTAGAAACTGAATGTAAGGGGCGTAACATTTCTGTCAACCGCTTGAGGTATTCGGACAATCACAACGCACCAGATAACTGGCCAATCAGAGAACACCTCCTTTGAGGAAAACATTTCAGGATTTCTCTCTTTATAATGGATATGGATGGCGCCCCGAAGTTTGAACTTCAGAAATGCAGTTTAAATGCAGCTTCAAAATGCTCTAAACGATCCCAGCCGAGGAGGAAGGGTCTTATCTAGCAAAACTATCGGTTATTTTCGAAACAAATTGACAATTTATATACTTTTTAACCTCAAATGTTCGTCTTGTCTCATCTCTGCGCAGCACATGCAAACTCAGTGTGACTGAGGTAAATACAGTTAGGGTACGTCTAAAAACTCCCATCTCGTTTATGTCTTCAATGTCAAAATCGTCCTATAATGCTGTTTTTACCTTTTTTTGTAAAGGGAGTTTGAGTTTCTTTGTATGTTCACTTTGTAAACACTATGTCGGTACTTTTGCAGCGATTTAAGGTGATTTTTTTAAGTTTGGGAAGAAAACGAGATTGGAGTTTTTAGACGTACCCTAACTGTATTTATCTAAATCACACAGACTTCGCATGCGCTGCGCAGAGATGAGACAAGACGACCATTTGAGGTTAAAAAGTATATAAATTGTCAATTTGTTTAGAAAATAACCGATCGTTTCGCTAGATAAGACCCTTCCTCCTCGACTGGGATCGTTTAGAGCCTTTTGAAACTGCATTTAAAGTGCATTTAAACTGCATTTCGGAAGTTCAAACCTCGGAGCTCCATCCATATCCATTATAAAGAGAGAAATCCTGAACTGTTTTCCTAAAAAAAAAACATAATCTCTTTACAACTGAGGAAAGAAAGACATGAACATCTTGGATGACAAGGGGGTGAGTACATTATCTGTGCGTTGTTGTTATGAAAGTGAACTAATCCTTTAAGGTTGCCAATGAATCAATCAATCAAATAAATTAGTCAATCAATACATACATGTCATAGAAATAGTTCACATAGCATCACATTTACTATGTATGTAGGTTCACAAACCAGTATTTATGTTGTTAACAATGCCGTTTTTAAACCAGTTAATGCTTTGGTCTATTTGGCTATAAACCAAGGCATGGTAATTTACATGGTTTTACCTTACCTGATATAGGTAACAATCATTATGATAGTGTCAGCCTTGGCACACGTTTGTAACGTTACTTCGAAGTCAAAACATCAGTAGCATATACTTACCTTATTATTTTTCAGATATCCGTCTTTCTTTTGTTACTGAGAGAGTTTTAATGTCATTAGTAACATTTACACTGATATAGCGATCGCGTGTAATTAACCACAGCGGCGCAAATTCTCACGCCATCAGATTCATCCGCGCAGAATAATGCAGGCGAAGCACAACTCATGTAACAACCAAAACAACGTTCATCCGCATATAACGTGTAGTTTTACGGTGTGTTCACACGGGGCGTAAGCGTCAACGCTTAACGGAAGGCGTGGCTGAAGTTTATGGTCATAGCAGCGTCAGCCAATGAAATGCTGCTCTTGAACAGGATGAACGTGATTGGCTGCCGCCTCGCCACTGTATTTGCATAGAGCGATCTGATTGGCTGACGCGGCGCTTCACTGGCGTTGCTCGCGGCAGAAGTTGAAAATTTCTCAACTTCTGCCGCGAGCAACGCCAGTGAAGCGCCGCCGACGGATCCACAATTCTTTTCGGCAACGCTTGACGTCACCCATTCAAAGTCAATGGGAAGCGTTGACGCTTACGCCCCGTTACGGTTCATCCACTAGAGCGTCAAAAGTTACATGCTGTAGTCTTTGTTCTTACAACCAAAACGGAATGTTTGGAAATGCTGTTAGGTGGACAAACAGTATAAAATGTAGTGTAAATTGTTTTATAGATTTAAATCTCACCAAATGCAAATTCCAAGTAACCAGAATCTGTACATTAATTACTGAATAAGTACTGTTGTGCAATTTGCTCTAATGTTCACTACTGTTGATGAGACACTTTAGCTGTTCTTAACCGCTAACAAACATGAGCTAATTTGCATCTCATTTATCCCATTCCTCCTTGTGGAATTCTGCTTCTTTTTTTCCCTCATATGAGTTCTCACTTTTCAATCTACATTACCGTCTTAATCCCAGCTCATTAAGGAATACTCTTGAAGTTCAAAAATCCCCTCCTTCCTGTCTTCACACTATGATGGATGGACGAATTCCTTGTGTTTGGGCCCGAGGAGCTTGATTAAAAAGCCACCTCTCCGACCCTCGATGAGCGTTTGGATTAAACATGCCCAATGATTGCCTGGCCATTCCTCCCCCATTCATAATTGAAAGCCGTAATGTGTACCAAGTGCTTATTAATTAAAACCATGAGGTGAGAGGCCCAGGGGGGGACATTATTTAGGCCTCATTAAAAATTAATAATGTTACTTAATTGTTCTTCTTAATATTATCGCCACACACAAACCCTAACGTAATAAAAACGCAAAGAAGCTGAGTCGTTACCTTGCCGAGCGGATGTGGCATGTTTTGCATGCTGTTTATAAATTCACGATGCTTTATTCATATTTTAATTAAGGAGGGGGCGCAACTTGTTTTCGTGATGAATTCCTGATCAGCGGTTATAATGCACAGCGTTCTTGATCAATGAGACAAACTCGATGATGAGGTGAGGAAAGTCCATTCATCTTACTGAAGATGCAGTCATTTAGAGGAGATGAATACTGAGAGAGTATCTCTCTCTGTCTTTCATCCTCACTTTCGACGTTCCACACTTTTGAGGTGTAAAAAGAGCTAAAACTAGCTAAAACTAACTACTTATTTTTTTACCAATTAGCATTTCTGATTTTTTTTCTGAAATATTATATTTAGTCATTCACCAGCATTACTGGATGGATTATTTACAGTATTATTTAACTGTAGTCTGTCACAAATAACATGATGAACATTGTCAGTAATGTAATCTGGATTACTAATTTCATGTGACGTATTCCGATTACTTTTGGATTACTTTTAGATTACTTCTGACCTAATTTTAGATGGTACTGTAAAAAATATAAAAAATGGTTATTAGTTGAAAAGCTAATAAATAATTAAAAATGTTACGATAAAAACAAAACATTTGAAGACCCATATTGAAATATTTTATTTGTTTATCTGCATGTCAATATGGCCTTTGACAAACATCAGTGTTTTAAAATATTAAAATATGAAACAATATATTTAAAAACGTAATCCAATTACTAGTACAAAAGTTTTGGAATCTGATTACATGAACCAGTTTACATATAATTAGTTACTACCCAGCACTGTTCATAAACTATAATGTTTTAAGGTTAGTGACTTTTAGTCAGGTATATATCTCTGCCAACCTGCATTGCTGGTAATGGACTAGAATCCTTCCTACGTATTTAGCGTGAATTTCTCCAATCTAATTCTGTTTAATGCTGTCATCCTGACTCAGATCCTCATTGTTTTTGTGCCTGATCCCCCCTTTCAAAAGAGCAGTTTGAGTGTAGTTGAACTTTGAATTATAAGCAGCTTGCAGCTTGACAAGCTACAGTTTCAAAGTAGCTTCCCCAGAACTAGAGTTCCCTCAGGGAACATTTTGAGAGCTAAACGCCTCCTGTTACGACTTGATTGACAAAGGCAAAACACACGCAAAATGAGTTAAAAGGCATCAGTAAATATTTCAGCGATAGTTTTTGGTTTATTCAGGCTGACTGAATGAAATATTACATCAGTAAATGTATTTCATTTGGTACAGAGAAAAAAAGCTTCATGTGCAAAACTCCAAATCAAGTTTATATGATGGTGCTTCATGTGCAGAACAATGTGGGTGGTTACCAGGGACCTGTGTTGCATCTTAACCTAGATTTGGTCACCAATTTACAACTTATGTGCTATTAAATATGTTTGTGCTGCTCCATTAAACTTCACCAGATGCTGGACTGGAGAGGTGTGGATTACTTGTGGATTATTGTGATGTTTTTATCAGCTATTTGGACTCTCATTCTGACGGCACCCATTCACTACAGAGGATCCGACTTATTGATGAAAGTCAAATTTAAACTCAGACGTTTATTTTTGTGTGAATTATTTATTTTTCAATGGAATTTCAATTATTTTTAGCGTTAGTTATGCAACATAAAAGAAGTTAGAATCAGGATAAACTGAAATTCACTGTTTTAACCCAACTTCTGCTTATGAATTTGAAGGCTGCTATTTGATTACTGGGAGTCAACAGTATATTAGGCAACTATACATCACTTTACATTTTGCGTGAAAAAAAATTAAGTACAGGTAGTTACAAACTACACTGTAAATTTTTTTTACCAGTTTCAACTTAAAAACTTAAGTTCAGCAGCTGCCTTACAATTTTAAGTTAAATCAACTTAAGTCATTTCAACTCAAATCATTTTTATTGTAATAAGTTAAAATGACTTGTAGTTTTAAGCTGATTTAACTTAAAATTTTAAGGCAGCTGCTGAACTTAGGTTTTTAAGTTGAATCTGGTGAAAACTTTTTACAGTGTAGCCAGTAGTTACTAAGCTGCTTCACGTTTTTGATTTAAGTAAGAACTTTCAAATGGCTGGTGAAACCCCACCCAGTTTCTTTTTTTCATTTAAAAGAAACCACCTCTAAGTTTAATACTTAGGATTAGGGGTTTAGTATGAACCTTATCCATACAAATGAGAAGCAGTAATAGTAATGCTAATTTAACTAAACACCACTACCGGAATGTTTGGTGTAACATAATCCCTAATCTTCATACATCCCTTCGATCCTTATTAATTTTAATACATGAAAAAATACTGTTTAAGTACCGAAATACCTTTTTAAACACTCTTTTTGAGTTATTATTACTTTCGAAACCATGCGGAGCCCCGAGAGCGTTCCCTAGTTTGCTTTATCTTGTCAAGTGCATCGAAGCTAATTTGCTGTTGAAGGCGTGAATGATGCTCATTGGACCGAGACAAGTCCAATAAATACCTAAGATAATGAATAGCTTGTTGCCGGCAAGCTGCTTTGACACCGGCGCTTGTTGCTTTGGAAGGCTTTCCTGCGTGCATGTGCTGCGAATTTCCCTCGGGTTTTTCTCCTTTGTATGCTCAGGCATCTAGCACGGGCCTCAGCACACCTGGTGAAATTAAAAGATTTTGAAGAATTTCAATCATATCATCAGAGCCCCGTGTTAGTACACCGGATATGGGAGGAGTGCGCTGGAGAAGGAGAAAAGAAAGAAGAGGAGAGGGGGAGGATGAAGAAAGGCCAAAGCCAGAGTAGAATTATTCAAGGAGAAATGGCACCTGGCCTAAGGGAAATCAAGGCTGCCTTCAACAGGATTACTCTTGGCACAATACGGACACGGTCTTGTTTGATGTCCCCCTCCCATCTGTCTTGTATGTAGTCTTTTATCTCACTCTAAAGTAATATAGTCTTCACTGCAATTCAATAATGGCCCAGCCGAGCCTGTCAGCCCGGGTTTGCTGGTTATCTCACACGGCGGGCCGCCGTATGGTGTGTTTGTGTGCACGCGAGAGCGCGTGTCGCTATCTGTGCATGTGTAGGACGAGTGCGAGTGCCACGTTGCATGTTCAAACGTTTGAGTGCTGGTTTATCCCGTCTGTGATCTAAATGAGAACTCAGTACTGCTGATTTTGATGAGGATACAAGCATGATGGTATTCCTCAATGTCGTGTAGACTTTTTAAAGAGAACTTGTATCCTAATTGGATGGAAGAGGAAGATAAACTACAACCTAACCCTGGAAATCAAGACTGACATATCTCTGCGAATGGTAGCAATTTAGCCAGTGACTGACAGCCTTGTTACATTTTGAGCCACTTTTGCTAAGAAAAGAAGCTGAGAGTGATGCACAGAACCATTTAAATAACACTCGCTCACACGGTCGACGATAGAGATGTTGAAGCTGCGGAAAAACTAAATGACATGGTAAAAAAAACAGTACTGCAGTTCATAATAAATAGGAGCTTACCAAATAACAACTTTGTAGTTTTTCTTAAAGGGATAGTTCACCCAAAAAAAAAAAAAAATGATGCTTATCTGCTTACCCTCAGGGCATCCAAGATGCAGGTGACTTTGTGTCTTCAGTAGAACACAAACGAAGATTTTAACTTAAACCGTTGCAGTCTGTCAGTCATATAATGGCAGTCAATGGTTACCAAATCTTTAAGAGTTAAAAAAAACATACACAGACAAAACCAAATTAAACCCTGCGGCTTGTGACGATACATTGAGGTCCTGAGACACATAACGATCAGTCTGTTCAAGAAACTAAACAGTATTTATATTATTATTTACCTCTGATCCACCAGAACGTTCAGCTGTATGGAGCACGTTCACAATAGCCGGCGAGCAATGTGCTCTGGCAATGTATTTGGTGAAAAGTCAACACTCCCAGATGAGTTCACACAAGGAAACGTAAACTTTTAGCTTTTAATCGGTTGCCAGAATCACAATAAGCATAAGTAATTACCATTTTTAGAGGCCAATATGCACTATGTAAACAATAGATCACTTCCGCGCGTGCATCTACTATGGCAGAGCTGTTGTGAACACGCTCAGGAGAGTAGAACATTGTGGTCAATCAGAGGTAAATAATGATAGAAGTACTGTTCAGTTTTTCGCACAGACCAATCGTTTTGTGTCGCAGGGTTTAATTTGGTTTTGTCTGTGTATGTTTTTTTTTACTCTTAAAGATTTGGTAACCATTGATTGCCATTATATGACTGACAGACTGCAACGGTTTGAGTTAAAAAATCTTCGTTTGCGTTCTACTGAAGTAACAAAGTCACCTACTTCTTGAAAGCCCTGGGGGTAAGCAGATAAAAATCTAATTTTCATTTTTGGATGAACTATCCCTTTAAAAGTATGTTAGGCCCAAACAGTGCAGGTGATGTATACTCGAGGTCTTGCATGCTTGATGTATATGGGGTTATTTTTGTGTCTTTATTATTCAAACAAACATACTGTGTTTGAGAGTAAAACTAATTATTTTGTAATTAAAAAATAAAAGTTTGCAAAAAAAGTCTTCTTAAATCTCAAAAATAAAGAAATTAATAACAAAATTATTTGCAGTGCGTGTAAATTTTTTTACAATCTTTATTTTTCTTTGTGCACTTCAAACGCTTTTCATCGCGAAACCACAAAAGTTGCGGTCTTTTTTTGCGGGTCTAAATTTTTTGTTTGCGAGTTGAAAAGTTTTGCTTGCGAGTAAAGATGAATCTCAGTGGGCGGTCTCTACCTATCAGGATGAAAGGCCTTTTTCTATTGGTCACTCTCGATTGAAGTGACCACGCCCACTACGTTTCCCCGCTGCTGCCGCAGTCAGTCTGACTGAGGAACGAGTGAGTGAGGTTCTATCAGCCATGGCGAACAAAAGGGTGTTTACTGAGGAAGATAACTAATTTAACGTCTTAAACTGAGTGACAAGTGAATTTATGTAGTCTCTCTTCTCATGCTCACCCATTTAAATACGTAACATTAGCTAAGCTCGTCTGTAGTTCGGTGATACCGTTGAATAGGTTTAATTAGCCAGTGTAGCTAACGTTAGCTGCCAGAGCCCCCAATAGTAAAGCGTCAGGGCATTATTTTAATATTTTTAGATTAGTTTAGATTAGCGAGCAAGGTCCTGGCAAATCGCTAGGTTGGGTCCTCACAGATGAAAAAAGAAAAGGGTGTTTTGGAGCGTCTGCTGCCTATATGTACATAAACACCACTGATCCTGACAAACTTATTCAAAACACGTGAGCATTCATTATAAAACACTCGCTGAATATAACTACGTGAATATACTGAACTGTGTTCAAGCAGAAATATGATGTATTGTGAGTAGTGCATATACAGTGCGTTTGCGCATCAGTAATAACGGACACTTGTACGGCGTGCGTTACTTCATGTTACGACTCAGAGGCAGTATTAACATTAAGTGACATGGCATCTGACGCACTGAAGCCACTGGCACATGCCACTGCTCAGTGCCAGTGGCACTTGTGACATGTGCCGATGGACTGTGTCACGTTCACTGCTGCCGCAGCTTCCGTGCGTCAGATGCCATGTCACTTAATGTTGATACCGCTACTGTACGACTCCTGCTGGTGGTCATGGTGGTCTTTACCTTGATTACAATCATCATCTATCAAAACTCTACTAACGTGACTCATATTTTAGTTTAAGTTATATATAAGTATATTAGTTATCTTCCTCAGTAAACATCCTTTTGTTCGCCATGGCTGATAGAACCTCACTCACTCGTTCCTCAGTCAGACTGACTGCGGCAGCAGCGGGGAAACGTAGTGGGCGTGGTCACTTCAATCGAGAGTGACCAATAGAAAAAGGCCTTTCATCCTGATAGGTAGAGACCGCCCACTGAGATTCATCTTTACTCGCAAGCAAAACTTTTCAACTCGCAAACAAAAAATTTAGACCTGCAAAAAAAGACAGCAGAAAAGAGAGCAACATTTGTGGTTTCGCGATGAAAAGCGTTTGAAGTGCACAAAGAAAAATAAAGATTGTAAAAAAATGTACACGCACTGCAAATAATTTTGTTATCAATTTCTTTATTTTTGAGATTTAAGAAGACTTTTTTTGCAAACTTTTATTTTTTAATTACAAAATAATTAGTTTTACTCTCAAACACAGTATGTTTGTTTGAATAATAAAGACACAAAAATAACCCCATAGATGTAGCCGTTGCTTGTTTGTGTCCGTGAAGTCCACGAGACTATATGGTGTCCTGCTTGATTATTTATTAGTTAGCTGCAATCCTCAAATCTGATTGGCTGTGCAGAATTCAAAAAGTGCTGATAACAGTTCAAATGGCAAAAACTCATGTTAAAAAGACTCAATTTGTGCCTTTTAGTGACTGTCACTATTACTGTCACCCCAGTAGATGGCGACAAGTTAGTCATTGAATCATTTACTCAACCAATTTGTTAAAAAAAAAAGATTTATTAACACGACTGTTAAAAAGTATGTTCAATATAGTATAAATTTGTGTAGTACGATTGTAATCCAGACATACTACAGTCGTCATGTTGTCATTGTCATATGTGACCCTGGACCATGAAACCAGTCATAAGTAGCATGGGGGTATATTTGTAGCAATAGCCAAAAATATATTGTATGGGTCAAAATTATAGATTTTTCTTTTATGCCAAAAAATCATTAGGATATTAAATAAAGATTGTGTTCCATGAAAATATTTTGTAATTTTCTACCGTAAATATATGAAAACTTAATTTTTGGTTACTAATATGCAATGCTAAGAACTTCATTTGGACAAATTTAATTATTTAAAGGTGATTTTCTCAATATTTGGAGTTTTTTTTGCACCCTCAGATTTTCAAATAGTTGTATCTCGGCCAAATATTGCCTTATCCTAACAAACATCAATGGAAAGCATATTTATTTAACTTTCAGATGATGTATAACTCTCAATTTCGAAAAATTGACACTTATGACTGGTTTTGTGGTCCAAGGTCACATATGACCTACCAGTTGTTTCACTGCCCTTCCAACACAATCTCAAGTATTTACATTTTGGTGAATTGGTGGCTAATTCATATGAATTTGTACACTCTCATTTCTGTGTTTTTGTACAATCAGCGTATGTTTGTTTAGGGGTAGGATTTGGGGTGGACCTTTATTCATACTATTTTTTTCAAAAATCTTATGCGTTTCTTCATTTTGAGAGTTGATGGAAAATCAGACCAAGTTACTGACATATTTTGCTCAATATTTTTGTTTACTTAACTGTTCTATAAAAGCAATAGCACATGAATTGTATAGCTGGTCTGAATATCAGCACACATGAATATTGTTTAAATATCATAAAATGTAATCAAATATTTTGGAATTGAATCGGTATGTGTACCACATTGATACACCTAACAATGGCAGTAATAGACCTCTCACTCTAAAGTAAAGGCTTTTTTACCCTTTTGTGACCCTATATTAATTTATATTTCTTGATGATGTCACATACCTGTATTGACTCTGTCTCATTTAACCATACCACTGAAGCCATTAACATTTTGCCCTTTAAATTTCAATATTCCCAGTGTCAATTATTCCATTGTAGAATAACAGGACGAATGGGTTTTTTACACACGATTAATCACAAACTAAATATTTCTGCGAAAGGTTAAAACTTCATGCCCAGTTGGACTTCCACCAAGACTGTCCTATGTGTGTCTTGTGACAAAAACATGATCTGGTGCAGACTCTAATGGTGCTTATTTCCCTGCTTGGGCAATCGCAGTAAAGTCAATTGTGGCTCCATCTCAAAACAATAATATCCAAATATGCTGATATTCTGGAGCTGTTTACATTTTCAGTCCACACAAGTGCTGCAATGCACTTCATTTTGATTGTTCAGTCATTAAAAGCAAAACCATCAGGGCGACGAAACAGCATGACAACTTTACACGGGTCCAAAACAGCATCTGTTGGTTCATTTTCTCCCAATCTTACTTTTTCCACTGTTGGGGCATATAAAACAGAACATACGCAAACCGGACACAAACACACACACAAACACTTGCCACACACTTCCCTGCCTGCCTATAAAGAAAACAGCCATTTCAAAGGCCGCATTGATTTCTCAGCATATATTGTGATAAAATGAGTTCCTCTCTAGTGGCCCCTAACAGCCCTATTTGAACCCCTCTTATTTGGCAGAGGCATAGAGGGACTGTAAATAGATCTGGGAGTCCAGAAGGGTGAAGGCGGCTGTACAGGACAACTCAAGGACAATCACGTCTACCGAATTTCCACGGTACAGCCTTGGATGCGTTGCTGGCTGACTCAAGGAGGCCTTATGGTTTTACAAAGAGAAAGAATATAATCAGATTTTGTTTGGTTGGTTTTTTTAATGCAATTACAATTGAACTGAATTGAGCTCAAAGATGAAGTGTGCAATTTTTTAAAACATTCAGCTATCTAGATTAATGGGGATTTGTTTGTCCAAACAGTAGAGGACAGGAGGAAGGTACGTAGGCCCCTATCGTAATTGTTGGCATTCTTTATCTTCTTCTTCTGCTACTGAGTCTATGGTAGCCCATAGACTCATAAGTTATGAAGTTCAAAGTTGCAGTCATGTTTATGCTAATACCTTTTGAACCATACATTTTAGAAGCAAAATTATTTTTTATCCTTTGATGCCTTGGCTCATGCCAATGAACACCAAAATGTACATTTCTACTGGTCATGATTTTCCAGTTTTTAATAGTCGAAAAAAAAAACTATTTTTTTCAAACTTGTTCTATATGGTTTGTCTGATTTTCACCAAAAAGTTATGGAATTTGGTTGGTAAGTTGGTAAGTCAAACTGTTCTTGAAAAACCTGAGAACGTATTTGATGAAGAGCACGCCAAAATGGGCATGAGGCTATATCTTCACAACGATTTAGCGTATTGAGACCAAACTTGGTGTGTGTTATAATAACTAATGCCTGGGGGTACCTGCACCTTTTTGGCACAGCACCAACTACTGGCCAGGAGATATGAAAAATTGCATTTTTTTTTCTAGTCAATTCATTGTTCTATCTCTTCTAGTCAAGTCAAGTCACCTTTATTTATTTTAATACAGATTGTCAAAGCAGCTTTAAAGTATTAAATAGGGAAATAGTGTGTCAATAATGCAAAAGGACAATAGTAAACACTCAATTTCCGTTCAAGTCAGTTCATCATTGATTCAGTGATGTCATCATCCAGTTCAATTCAGTGACAGAAATGGAGAAAAAAGTCTTAGTCAGGGGGCCAGTTCTCATCTGGCCAGACAAAATCAGCAGTTTATTCCAGGCTGCAGCAAAGTCAGATTGTGCAGAGGACATTGTTCGAACGGTTTGTCACAAGACAAACCATTTGGCACAAGACAAAATCACAAGACTGGTCTCTTTAGATTTGGTGTGACATACCAAGTTAAACTATACCCAATTTTCCCATGTCAGCCATTTTAGGCTACAGCCTTTTTGAATTTTGACATAAAACGTTATGAACTAATTGGCTTATCATTATGAAACTCTGTAGGTCTCTCTGGCACTATGCCCTAAAGATGTTTAAAAAGTTGTGGTCAAAAAAAAAAAAATGAAAGCTGAATTGATTAGTTTTCCCTATTACCATGCAACTGGTCTTAATCGATTCCTTGGATCATGCCGAGAACATCAATACCAATTATGCCATAATCGGCTGAACTTCATTTCTGCCATTTTTATTTTATTTGAGAACCTTCTTTTTTAAACTCCACCTAGACTTTTGGTCCAATTTTCACAAATTTTAAGTCAGATGATCTTCAGGCCATGACAGCAAAATGTTATGGATTCCGTGTCAATAAGTGAAATGGTTTTGGTTTGTCACATCAACAAATTTGATGGCATGGTGCAAAAGTGTGCCTGAGGCTGTAACTCTGCAAAGCTTTGACATACGGACACCAAACCATTGCCATTGTCACCTCACACTGACCACGCCTCATTCATTTGGTAACAGCGCCACCTATTTCTCTTTAACTGACTTTTCAGCCAGTTTGAGTAAAATCACCTTAAAATGTCTTAAATTACTCGTTGCATTTAGTCTTATCCTCCCTACCATCCTTGCTTCTTATGCTTGGCCCTTTAATTTAATTTTGCAATTGGTGAATCAGTCCACTTTATATGGCGCTACATTAGTTCTGCTGTCTGAATATTCATTTATGAAAATTAATATTATAGTTTTAAACCATTTTAAACTGTTCATCTTCATGTTGTAAGATCTCACATGAAGCCACAAAGAATATACCACCATTTCAGAAACTTTATCTCCACCACAGTTATGAAAATTAATTGAAGAATCACTCTTTTTAAGAGCATTTTAGTGCTCAGTTCTTTGTCCTTAATAAAGAGATGTCCAGGCCACATTGGTTTATCCAAGCGGTTTATCATGATCTATGTATCTTTGATTTTGATGCAATAGAAAACCAATCATTTGTGGCGCTACGCCAGGCAAAGCATTAGTCATCATGCCTTTGACATCATCAGCGAATTGAGTCATTTGTTTAAATTAAAATCATTCATTTGTAAATATACACTTATAGGCAAAAGGCATTCACAGCCTCATATTTTGATCTATGGAAGAATAAAACAACGCTGCTTTGGTGATTTAGAAATATGACTGAATGTGGGTTCACAAATCTGAATTTTTTGGTTCAAGGTCAGTGATGAAAAAATCTTTTCTCTGAGAAATTATTGCTGCTTCATAAGGCCATGCCATATTAATAATGACAAGCTAATTACATAACATTAAAAAAGACATTTGGGTAAATCAGCATGCACAAGTCAAACAAGTTCTCATGCTGCCATCTCCCCTGTGCTTTAGTGTATGTTCAATAAAGCCACCTCTGTATGTACAATCTTCTTGTTGTTTGCAATGCATGTTCAAATTCAGTTCAATTTCATAGGCTATTTAATTCAACATTATACTTAAACTGCAAGCTCAATCATTAGACAACCATGTTATTATATGAACAGCTGTGGCAGTAAAACTGTGTAGTAGTGTAGAAATGGACAGTAATAAACTATACAAATGATAACTGGAGTAACTCCAGTAATAAGCAATATCAAAATAATTCTGTTTGATCATTTCTGTTGGATTTTGGTTTGCATTAATCACTGACAAATCAATTCAACATCATTCTGTTGAATAATTTTCATTATTAGTGGTCACTAACACCATAGACCTCCTTTTAAAAACATAAATGACACAGAAGAATTTCATATTTTCCATCGCTTTTGTTTAATTGTGAGCGTTTTTTTTTTTTTTTTTGTATTTTGGAATTGAAAAAAAAAAAAAAATAAATGAAATTATATGAGACAGAAAAAAATTCCCCCAATTATCCCATCTCCATCAGACATTGTTACTGATGCAATATCATTACATTTTTGTTCATTGACAAAATGCATGCAGCATTAATATCAAAATAGACTCATCTGGGTATTTATTCAAACAGAAAACAAAATTATTTTGCTTACCCCATTAGCAGATTATTTATCTTGTTTCAAGCAATAACTCACTTAATTTTAACATTACGTTTCTGAAAAAAGACAATAATTGTAATTTGTCTAGAAAATCCTTCTTGATTTAAAAAAAATGAAAAGTGATATCTGGGCTGGAAACAAGACAAAAAAATCTAAGTAAGAAAAGCATTTTTTTGCAGTGTAAAATTATTCCACATACTTATTTTGCCAAAGAAGTAAAATGGTAACAAGGTGAATAACCTAAAAGATGTTTTTCTCTCTTATTTGATATTTCCCTAATAGTATAAAATAACCCAGAATGAATTATTTATCATTAACACAATAATCATCTACCAAAATAGCACATTCTTCACAACTCTTACTTTCAGTATGGCATAAGAACTTGAGTTGAGTACCAGTAGTCCTGAAAACTGCCATGCCTGGTCTAAAACCAGTGTCCTGCATTTGATGTCGCTTGCACTTTCAAAATGATGAAACTAGCCCCAGATCAGAACTGAGATGCATACAGTGTTAACCTGATATGGAGCATATAGAGATGGAGACTGTATGGTAATGTGAGTGTCGGGAAGCAGAAACTTGAGCTGAGAACTCCATCATCACAGCAGAGCGGATCACAGCCTGGTCTGACACTAAACCCCTCCACATCACACACTGCTCTGATCTTACGACTCATGCTCCACCAGACAGACAGACAGACAGATCCTGAGACATCAACTTAATGCCAGTTTCACTTCAGGATGATAACTATAACAATAACTATTAGTCCTGTCAGAATTAGTGTTAATGCAGGCAATTAATTTTTCTGGATTAAAAATGTATAAAATATTTAACACATGGGCTGAGTGTCACGTATTGGTCGTCTTGTCATCATGAACTCTTGCACACACATTCTGGACTGCAATCCCCATAAGCCACTGCACCAATCACTGCACACAGCTGCTCCTCGTTTCCCACTGAACTGATTGCTGCACACACCTGTTTCACATTTCAGCCTTCCAGAGACTCCGCTGGTTCAGCCCAGCCTTCCAGAGCCTCCGCTGGTTCAGCCCAGCCTTCCAGAGCCTCCGCTGGTTCCGCCCAGCCTTCCAGAGACTCCGCTGGTTCCGCCCAGCCTTCCAGAGACTCCGCTGGTTCCGCCCAGCCTTCCAGAGCCTCCGCTGGTTCCGCCCAGCCTTCCAGAGCCTCCGCTGGTTCCGCCCAGCCTTCCAGAGCCTCCGCTGGTTCCGCCCAGCCTTCCAGAGCCTCCGCTGGTTCAGCCCAGCCTTCCAGAGCCTCCGCTGGTTCCGCCCAGCCTTCCAGAGACTCCGCTGGTTCCGCCCAGCCTTCCAGAGACTCCGCTGGTTCCGCCCGTCTGGAAGCCGCTCCTTGGGGAGGGGCTCTGTCACGTATTGGTCGTCTTGTCATCATGAACTCTTGCACACACATTCTGGACTGCAATCCCCATAAGCCACTGCACCAATCACTGCACACAGCTGCTCCTCGTTTCCCACTGAACTGATTGCTGCACACACCTGTTCAGTGGCGATTTCTTTAAGACTGCAAGGGAAGCTCAGCTTCCCCTATAATGTCACAAAATTAATGGTCAAATTACGTACTATTATATTAACATTTTATTGACTAAAAATGCGTTAGAAAACGTTCATCTCAAAGACGAATTCGTTCAGAATCAGTTAGATATAGCAGGTCGGCTGACTTGATTTTCTTCTCATACATTCCCGTAGCGTCACAGTGCATTTCCCCATTGAAGCCCAGCGTCCATTGACTTCAATGGGGCTGCTTTGAACGTTTTTTTTCAGTGCTTTGAAACTAGACGGTCATTGGATAAACGCTGCGATTATGTCCCGCCCACGGACGCTCAGCGTCTCTGGGGGTGAATGAGGAGTGGGCTGGCCTGGACGCTGAGCTTCTGCGTGATGATTGGAGGGTCTGTCGAAAGATTGCATGTCCTTTTGACTGACAGCGATTTTGTCCTATAAGGAATCGCTGAAGCTATTCGTTCGCGCTCTCTGCGGCCGCTCAGTCCCATCGTGGATTTCTCAAGTTCAGTCGAAATAAAAACTGCTGCAACCTATTTCTTTATATTTGCTTGGCGAAATTGCTTGATTTTCATCATACATTTCACACAATTATACACCACATTCCTTGTTTCACTTTTACAGAGTTTAATATTTTTTTAGATCATTCATTCATATGAAACTGCACACGAAAAGTCACTGGAAAAGACGCCTAGTTGGTACGACAGGGTCACAGACCATTTTCTTGAAAAGGAACGTAGGGCAGAATTTACTTTTAAATAAATAGACAATTTTATGATGTAGACCGAAAATGAGCTTCCCCTATTTGACAGACCAGTAGCCGCCACTGCACCTGTTTCACATTTACCCACATGCATTTAAGCCACAGACACACACACTTCCTTGCGAAGTCTTATTGTTCCGTATGGTCTGTATTTCCGAGCGTTTCTTCCCGAGTTTGTTTTCCCTGTGTTTTGATTCCTGGACTCCCTCCCGTGTTTGATTCTTGCTGCCAGCCCCGACCTTCTGCCTGTGTTTGACTACTCTCTGGATTATCCTCGTTGTTATTGTTTGCTGGTGTTTGACCCTGTCTGCTTGACCACGTCTTCAAATAAATGCTGCAAATGGATCCGCACGTCTCTGACCCTCCCTGTGACACTGAGCTAGGGTTGGCCACCCTACTCACAAACGTTGCTACAAAAGTTGCAGAATGTCTTTACAACCACATCAAACGTAAAACTTTTTAGATGCACACTTTAACTTTACTTCAAAACCAGGCGCTAGTCAAACCAACATGGGAAAGGTACAGGTGATGAGGAGCTTTAGTAGAACAACAGTGAACTGCGATCAGATAAGTTCTTGTCAGGCCATAAGTCATGCTGTAGCCTGTATTATGTATTATTAATGCGTGATTGAAACTACAAGTATGCATGTCAGATCTGCTTATTTTGTACGTTTGCCCACTGACAAAGAAATGATCAGTCTATCATATGAATGGTAGGTTTATTTGAACAGTAAGAAACAGAATAACAAAAAAATGCATTTCAAAAAAGTTATAAATTAATTTGCATTTTAATGAGTGAAATAGTATTTGACCCATTCGCAAAACATGACTTAGTACTTGGTGGCAAAATCCTTGTTGGCAATCACAGAGGTCAGATGTTTCTTGTAGTTTGCAAATCCTCTCCAAGTAATTAAGGTTTTGAGGCTGACGTTTGGCAACTCAAACATTTAGCTCCCTCCACAGAGACTGAGACTGGCTAGGCCACTCCAGGACTGTAATGTGCTGCTTCTTGAGCCACTCTTTTGTTGCATTGGCCGTGTGTTTTGGGTCATTGTCATGCTGGAATGCCCTGGGAATGAGGTTCTCACCCAAGATTTGACAGTACATGGCCCCATCCATCATCCCTTTGATGCAGTGTAGTTGTCCTGTCCCCTTTAGCAGAAAAACACCCCCAAAGCATAATGTTTCCACCTCCATTTTTGACAGTGGGGATTGTGTTCTTGGGGTCATAGGCAGCATTCCTCCTCCTCCAAACACGGCGAGTTGAGTTGATGCCAAAGAGCTTGATTTTGGTTTCATCTGACCACAACACTTTCACCCAGCTCTCCTCTAAAACATACAGATGTTCATTGGCAAACTTCAGACAGCTCTGTACATGTGCTTTCTTGAGCAGGGGGACCTTGCGGGCACTGCAGGATTTCAGTCCTTCACAGCATAGTGTGTTACCAATTGTTTTCTTGGTGACTATGGTCCTAGCTGCCTTGAGATCATTGACAAGATCCTCCTGTGTAGTTCTGGGCTGATTCCTCACCATTCTCATGATCATTGAAACTCCACGAGGTGAGATCTTGCATGGAGCCCCAGACCATGGGAGATTGACAGTTATTTTGTGTTTTTGCCATTTGTGAATAATTGCATCAACTGTTGTCACCTTCTCATGAAGCTGTTTGGCGATGGTCTTGTAGCCCAATCAAGCCTTGTGTAGGTCTAAAATCTTGGACAGCTCTTTGGTCTTCCCCATGGCAGAGAGTTTGGAATCTGATTGATTGATTGCTTCTGTGGATGGGTGTCTTTTATACAGTTAACAAACTGAGATTAGGAGCACTCTCTTAAAGGAAGTGCTCCTAATCTCAGCTGGTTACATGTATAAAAGACACCTGGGAGCCAGAAAATCTTTCTTATTTATAGGGGATCAAATACTTATTTCACTCATTAAAATGTAAAACAATTTATGCATTTTTCTGAATTTTGTTGTTGTTAGTCTGTTAAAATAAACCTACCATTTAAAATTATAGATTGATAATTTCTTCATCAGTGGGAAAACATACAAAATCAGCAGGGGGATCAAATATTTTTTTCCCTCACTGTAGCACAGCAAGGTAGTAGGAAGATGATGGTGACTGCTTTCGAAACACTGCTTTGTGAAACTTTGAAACCTTTGTGAAATTATTTGTTTCTAGAGTTTATCAAACAAGTCAAACCACCAAAGTCACATAATTTCAATAAAGTGGCTTTGTAATGTACTAGCTGTTTTGAAATGTTTCGAAATGTCAATGGTTCTCCAATAGGGGGCCATCTCTGTGAACCCAAGAAAATCTGTATGATTTTTACATGATCTCGAATCAGTTTTAGACACTTTTCTGACACAGATTTATAGCTAAAAGTCTTTCATTGCCCTGATTAACCAGGCTCTCCATAAAAACAAACAAAACAAGACCTACAAGTTAATAAAATAACACATAACATACAGGCATATATGTAATGGTATGCATTTGCAATTAGTTTGTAAAAGGTGTTATGCATGTTTAAAGTTTGCATTTACACCTTTATGACCAACAGACATAATCAGCACGGGGCATTTTATGCGATTTGAAACAGTGAATCATTTTGTGAAAAACAATTGGTTCAACTGATTTAAAGCTTCAAAAAGGTTCAAAACGTTAGAAGGCAAAACACTGCATTTTAATTAAAATGACCTAGATTTATTGGTATTAAAAGAAATGTTTATTTATAATGAGCATTTTCACTCATTTTCTCATTTTCACTGATCCCATCTCAATAATTATACACTCAAAAAATGATTCTTTAAACTAACTCAATTCAATTATGGACAGTGGTTCCAAACAACCAAATTGTTTTTTTTATTAACATATAAGGATTTTTTTCAATCTATTCAAAATTATTCTGTTAAGACAACACTGAATTAGGAAAATCAATGTGAAATAGTAATGTCCAACCAAATCAATGTAATCAATGTCCTTTAACTTAAAACCATTAAGTTTAGTCAGCTTGTTTTGGTTTACTAAAAAATAGGCCAAACAGCTCATAATTTATTCATGTCGCAATGCATGATGGGAGTCATGGATGAGTTCTGATTGGCTACAACATGGTTTTTTGGTGGTCACCGTTGTTGTGATTCTCACACTGATTCTTCATGTCTGTGTGTCTAAAAGCAAAAAAGCTTTTTTTTTTTTTTCTTTCTTCATCTGTCTTATAAAGCCAAAACTGACAGATCTTTTGTTCACAGTTCTATTGAAATCTGTAAGGAAAACCTAAGTCAAGTACTTAAGTCACTATATGATGATAGCTATTTTAAGTACAATCAATGCTACTTGATGACTTTTGTTATTGGCTTGTCTGGCTGTTATAAGCAGCCAAACAAAATCTAACATTGAAGATTTAAGGGTCAAGAGCCCAACTAATGCAAACATTGACCACTATAATGGTTGCTTAATTTTTTTTTTTTTTTTTTTTTTTTTTTTTTGGTGATTCTGCTTATTAACATCAGATGTCTGTAATAATGATCAATCATGACGTGTCTTCATCAAATACTTTAGAAATTGTCACATCCCGTTTTTGAATGGTGAAATTAAACCCTTTGCGTTACTTTAACAATTCATAATTAAGTAAAGTGGATAATTAAACAGCTTAAGTTATTTAAGCACAATACAATAGTGTACAAAATATATATGTTGTTTTAAAATAAAATATTTAAATAAAACCAACAATGGCACAAAACCAGTTTTTTGAGTGTAAGATTACATTTTCTGCAAAGGATACATGCAGTTCTGCCTTAAAATTTGGCTAAAATGAAGCATCTGAGGCGGCTGCATAATTACGTTGCCTTTTGGGCCCTCATGTCGGGAAATGAATGGCAAAACATCTATTAACTCTGGCATCTTTTGCCAACTTTTCATTAAATGATAATGGCACTTCAGACTTCAGGACACAAATTTATCCTTAAAATTTGAGATGATAAAGTCGAAAGCCCTTCACCTCAGCAGTTGTTCGGAGACCCCTGACTGCGTCTGTTCTCTCGCTAACGTCTATTAGACACCGCGAGACAGAGTTGTCTTTGCTTTCTGAGAAGTTTGCTCTGTCGTACCGCACTGCACCGAAGACAACTGATGATTCATAGGCTCTGACACTTTGACAGATGGACAGATTTGAGGTATTTTGGGGACTTCATCCTTGATGCAGGTGGCAAAATGAAAAACATTTTTCATTCTAGCTGTGCAGGGTAGTTTTGTGCGCACACACGCATATGCCGGCTGTGTTTTAAGTTGCATCAACGCTGTCAAGTGTCAATAGTGCACTCAGCATGAAAAAAAGAGTTGTGCTTGTCTATGTGAGTAAGAGAGAGAATGGGACTGTGTGCATAAAATTGGGCTATCTATATTGATCCTGTCTGTCATATCCACATTTAAACAAAGTGCTTTATATCCACAATGGATCAAAGTAGTGGATTCCGACATGTATGCACTTCACAAGTCATGCATTAGATATAACCGCCAGTATGCATGCAGACAGAGTGAGAGAGAGCGAGGGAAGAGTCAGCGGATTGGTTGTCTTGGGTATTCGCAACAGTCGGAATCGCTTCCCTCTTCTGCTGCCTTTGATATCTTAAGTGCTTTGTTCCATCACATGCTCCTGTTGCATGTGATGTGTGGACACACATGGGACACTTGCTGCTTCTGTTACTGAATTCCCAGATGCCATCGCACACTCACTCACACTGTAAACATTTCTAGAGTTGTAAAAACAAAAACAAACCACAAGAAATTGTGTATTTCTAACTAGGGCTAGGTTGAAAATATTGATTTCTCAATTTTAATCAATTCTCATTTTGGTGAACCAACACTGATTTGTAAATCTCAACAATCAATCTTTTAGTCAATGCTGTTTTCAGTTGATGTGGGAATGAAACTCAACTAAAATGGTTTTGTAGTGCACCTCCTATACAATAAATTGCAGTAAGCTTTGTTACTTTTGATATTCAATAAAGTCTCAGCTCTCAAATTCTGTTAATTTTATTATGAAACGCAAACAATAGTGTGTTCTAGATTTGTACAGTTGCTTTTTGTTTTGTATTCTTTCTTTTTGTTGCTGTTGATGTTTGTCCACACACATACTAGTCAATACAAAAAAAAACTATAAATAAATTGACGCTCTTTAATTTTGCATGACATATCACTCTAACAGTGTTGCCAAGTCTATGGTTTTCACGTGAAACATTTATACAGTTCCAGCATTTTAGCTATTTCGACAACTTGGATAGAGGTTTTGACCCTAGAACATGATTTTGGAGGGATTTTGATATACAATATCCTCTGGAACGTGATTGGGCTAGTTTTGAGTAGCAATTGAGTAGCAATGTCTTACACCCTTAAAAATAAAGGTGCTTCAAAAGGTTCTTCAAGCAATGCCATAGAAGAACCATTCAGTCAAAGGTTCTTTAAATAACTATTTCTTGCTTACCTTTTTATAATCTGAAGAACCTTATTTGCCACAAAGAACCTTTTGTGAAACTGAAAGGTTCTTCAGATGTTAAAGGTTCTTTATGGAACCATTTAGACAAAAAGTTTCTTTTAGAGCATTGTGAAGCGCCTTTATTTTTAAGAGTCTATAGTTATCTCAGTTAAAGCAGCACATGAGCTAATCATCTCTTCCATTTTATATACTAGTTATAGCATGGAATAAATATGAATCATCAGAAGTGTGCTGAAAGATATATTGTAACTTGTGGATGCTTTGAGAAATATATCTTGCCTCTTGTAATAACTCATTCAGTGTAATACATTACAATACATTTACATTACATTTAATAGATTACATTTAAACATTAAACACAACATTACATTTACCTCAAAAACTCAAACAATAAATACTGTTTTGGCACTCTTTAATGCATGACATCAATCTAGCAGTGTTGCCAAGTCTGTGGTTGTCCTGCAAAATTGGCTATATATTTATGCAGTTGCGGCATTGTTTTGTTTGTTTGTTAATTTTTTGTTTGTTTGTTTGTTTTCACAATTTCGAACTTCCGGAAAGAGGTTTTGTTTTTTTGGGCTGGTTTTGTTATGCAGACCTGGCAACCCTGTCCTATAGCCATCACAGTTCAAGTTGCATGTGAGCCAATCATCTCTTCCACTTAACTACTAGTTGTAGCATGAAATAAATATGAATGAACATCAGAAGTTATGCTGAAAGATTTACTGTAACTTGTATATGCCTCAAGAAATGTATCATGTCTCATGTAATAACTCATTGTTTCGACCATGGTAAAACATCATAAACCGCGTGAAAACAATAAATATTACATTTAATACATTACATTTAAACATTAAACACAACATTACATTTAGCTCAAAAACAAAACTGTTTTGGCACTCTTTAATGCATGACATCAATCTAGCAGTGTTGCCAAATCTGTGGTTTTTACTGCAAAATTGGGCTATATATTTATGCAGTTGTGGCATTGTTGTTGTTGTGTTTTTTTTTTTTCCTTTTTTTTTTTTTTGTTCCGGACAGAGGTTTTGCGATTTTGGAGAGAAATTTAATGCTCAATTTCCCCTACAACATTATTGAGCTAGTTTTGAGTAGCAATTAGGTTGGTTTTGTTATGCAGACCTGGCAACCCTGTTCTATAGCCATCAAAATTCAAGCAGCATAAGAATCAATTTTGTTGTGATCTCTCGTTGTGACATAGTAGCCTCCGGAAAACAAACGCTGTAGTCCAAACAAGTTGTTTTGTTGTAGTTCTTGAAAAGTGATTTTTTTTAAAACTAAATATCTCCATTTGGAGTGGACTTTGAGATTTGTAACTTTGTAGGTGTTTTTTATGCCCAAACATACACACCACACACTGGCTAAAGTTCAAAAAGTGAAAAAGCATTATAGGACCCCTTTAATACATAACATTTAAACATTAAAAAACAAAAAACTGTGGTTTTTCCTATGAAATTGGGCTATATATTTATGCAGTTGTGGCATTGTTGTTTTTTGTTTGTTTGTTTGTTTGTTTGTTTGTTATGTTCTGAACAGAGGTTTTGTGATTTTGGAGAGATTATAATACTTTAATTTTTTTATATATTTAAATATTCCCCTACAACATTATTGGGCTAGTTTTGAGTAGCAGAGTTAGGTTGGTTTTGTTATGCAGACCTGGCAACCCTGTTCTATAGCCATCACAGTTCAAGCAGCACATGAACCAATCATCTCAAGTTATGCTGAAAGATATATTGTAACATGTGTGTGCCTCGAGAAATGTATCATGTCTCATGCAATCACTCATTTAGTGTTTCGGCCGTGGAAAAACATCATAAACAGCTTGTAAACAATAATTATTACATTTAATACATTACACTTAAACATTAAATGCAACATTACATTTACCTCAGAAAAGCCATTCAGTGACCATATACTGTAGATCAATAGTTAGCTAGAAAAAAAAATTTAATCAAATTCTCAGCTTGTGAATCAAATCGTGAAATTTGTGTCAACCCATCCCTATTTCTACCAAAATGTGCAATTCGAGTCTAAACCCCTTTGCTTCATATTTAACCCTAAGGATTAAAACCGACTATAGAGTCATCAAGAAATATTAACCTGACACTTGCATGTAAACAAAAAGCACATTTTAGAGCTATTTAAAGGGCTTTGGCATAAAAAAAAATGAGTTTTAAAAATTTGATGTGACTTAAGGAATTCATAAAGCCAAGAACGTCTATCCCTCACGGCCTTGTTTTCTTGTTAAATTAAATATTGCTTATACCTCCAGGGTTCAAGGTTTGGCTAGATTCTTGCAAAGCAACCCATTTCTCCTCTTTCTAAAGGCCAGTAAACAGTAGCACTGAACAGTGAACTGACAAAATTATTTATCTGCAAGCAACACATCAATCAATCATTAATATTTCATTATATTATAGGATATGTTTTAGCATTAGTAATTATTTTGATGTTCCCTGTATTTTTTTCAGCTAAGTTTGCAAGGATTTTAAATCCATAGTGATAGAAATTTCTGATATTAACTGAAAAAAAATAACTTTGGCTAAATATGTCATAAATAATTTTGTTCCATTTTACATCAGTTTGCCCATTGCAATTATGCAGGCTGTTTGATATAGACTTTATCAGCATTGCAGCTCCATCTCTGGTCAGGATATGAACAGTTTGCCGTTTAATTTATGTTCTCTTCTCACACCTCTAAACATCTCTTGCCACCACTCTGTTCCTTCAGAACTAATTGTTCCCTATTAATGTGCCCAATGTGCCATTCACTCTGTCGACCTAAGCAAATACCTTTCCAGCTAATGAATGAAGACACACAGTGCACTACGGGCTCTGTAAAGTTATCCACTAGAGGGCATTCCCAAATAATCCAGACTGACTATAGAATAAAACTGCTATCATTTACTGTATCTGGAAGGATTTCATTGTACCTTTAGGTGTGTTTTTGTATGCTTGGGCTGTGCATATTTAAAGTCCTTTTTTAAAAGTCTATCACTGACTGAAGGTTGTTGGTTTTCTGAACCATTGGCGCCACATTACCCACTGAGCAGCTAATGGATTGTGCCGTTGAATAACACTCTTGGTGGTGTAGAGTGGAGATCTATGTGTGTTTGAATTGAAACGCTGATTGCTGTCGTTCAGAAAAAGTAGAAGAGAATGATGGAGGAAGACAGAAGGAAAATGATAAAGCGTGCAAATTTAAAGATGATTTCAGTGGATTATGAGTATTTTTATTAAGAATTCAACTAGTATTTAAAGTAACAATTCACCCCAAAAATCTATCAATATTTATTCATGTATTTATTCTTTTTTTTTTCTTTGTTTGAGGTACAATTTAATAACCTTTTCCACTATAAAAATCCCTTTGTGCAATAGAAAGGTTCCATGTTGAAAGCTATAATAGTTCTTTATAGATGGCAATTGCAAACCTTTTTTTAAGTGTTCACCACTTGATTAATCACGGTACATTACTTACAAGTTTTCTGAAATGCTGTGTTTATATGCAAATGATGCATTATCTAATTAAATGTGCTCTAATTTGCATAACAGAAATGTGAATATTTGATAAAGCCAGGTTGAAAATTCTTGTTTCATTTTCTTGACACTTTAAATGTTTTTACAAAGGGGATTGTGAAAACCCCTTTTTATTGCTCCTTAGAAAATACCTGTCAAAGCCTAAAATATTACAAATCACCATTTGACAAACTACTCTTTTTATTCAAAGTTTATTCTTAGTACATGACCTTGCACCACAAAAACAGTCATGAGGGTCAGTTTTTCGAAATTGAGATTTATACCTCATCTGAAAGCTGAATAAATAAGCTTTTTATTAATGTATTAATGTATTGATATATGGCTATTTGAAAATACCTGAGGGTGAAAATAATCTGAATATTGAGAAAATCGCCTTTAAAGTAGAACAAATGAAGTTCTAAGCAACGCATATTACTAATCATAAAATAGTATTATTTTAAATAGATAAAGGGTACATTTTAACATTCCTTAACTACATTAGGTAACATAAACTAAATATTTCTAAAGCATTTATTCATAGTAAATCATAGTTCCATGATTAATAAATGATAATTCCAACATTTACTAATACGTTATTTAAAATCAAAAGTTGTATTTATTAGACATGAGCTAACATGGACTAAAGATTATTAAATACTGTAACAAATGTGTTGCTAATTGTTACTTAATGTCGGTTAATGCATTACATATATGTAACAAATGGAACTTTAAAGTGTTATTAGACAAAGTTTAATAAAATAAACACTGAAATGTGTATTTTGAAAGTTTTCTATCCACTATTCCAAAAGAACACGTTAAAAAAGCCACAAATCTAAGATTAAGAGATTAAAGTCATAATATTTAAAGAATAAAACTGAAATTACAAGAACGAAAGTGGAAATATTACAAGAAAAAAGTCGGAAAAAATTTGAGAAATTTGAGAATAAAGCCTAAATATTTCAACAATAAAGTCAACATTTTCAGAATAAAGTATAAATTTTGACTGTATTCTCGAAACATTTCGACTTTATTCTGGTAGTTTTGACTTTATTTTTTAAATATTTTGACTTTATTCTCGAAACATTTCAGCTTCATTTTGGCAATTTCTACATCAATCTCTGAATATTTAGACTATTTTAGTCATTTTGACTTTTGACTGGTAATTTCAACTTCATTCTTGAAATAGTTTGACTTTATTCTTGAAACATTTCAACTTTATTTTGGTAATGTTGACTTTATACTCAAAACATTTGGACTTTATTCTCAAAACATTTCATCTTTATCCTGGGGGGTGTTCCATAAACCAAGTTTAGCAAATAAGTCAGGCTTATTTCAGGTAGTCTGACTTATTGTCACTTGATTTGGCTCAAAATAAGTCAGACTAACTGAAATAAGCCTGATTTATTTGGTAAACTTGGTTTATGGAACACCCCCCTGGTAATTTCAATTTAAGTCTCAAAATATTTCGACTTTATTCTGGTCATTTTGACTTTACTCTCTAAACATTTAGACTTTATTTCGGTAATTTTGACTTTATTCTCAATCAATTTCGACTTTATTCTCAAAATATTTACTTTATTCTCAAAACATTTAGTCTTTATTCTGTTAATTTCAACTTCATTCTTGAAATATTTCAACTTTATTCTGGTCATTTTGACTTTATTCTTGAAACATTTCGACTTTATTTTGGTAATGTTGACTTTATACTCAAAATATTTCAACTTTATTCTCGAAATATTTTGTCTTTATCCTGGTAATTTTGAATTTAATTCTCAAAATATTTCGACTTTATTCTGGTCATTTTGACTTTACTCTCTAAACATTTAGACTTTATTTCGGTAATTTTGACTTTATTCTCAAAATATTTACTTTATTCTCAAAACATTTAGTCTTTATTCTGTTAATTTCAACTTCATTCTTGAAATATTTCAACTTTATTCTGGTCATTTTGACTTTATTCTTGAAACATTTCGACTTTATTTTGGTAATGTTGACTTTATACTCAAAATATTTCAACTTTATTCTCGAAATATTTTGTCTTTATCCTGGTAATTTTGAATTTAATTCTCAAAATATTTAGACTTTATTCTGGTCATTTTGACTTTAATCTCGAAATAATTTGACTTTATTCTAGTAATTTTGACTTTATTCTCTAAGCATTTCGACTTTATTTTGGTAATTTTTACTTTATTCTCAATAAATTTCGACTTTATTCTGGTAATTTCAACTTTATTCTCAAAACATTTCAACTTTATTCTGGTAATTTCGACTTTATTCTGGTCATTTTGACTTTATTCTCGAAACATTTCAACTTTATTCTGGTAATTGTGACTTTATTTTCAAAAACTTTTGACTTTATTCTGGTAATTTAAACTTTGTTCTCTAAATATTTAAACTTCATATTATGACTTTTATCTTGTAGTTTCATTTTTAACATGGGACTAAAACACTGTCGTACAAAAATCTCAAAAGTGACTAGTGCATGAAAAAAAAGCAGCATAAAAGTATTCATCATGACTTGTGCACTTGAAAAATACTGAAAAGAAAAGCTGTTTTTAACCAGTTCAGACATCTTGTGCTTTTGTGAACAAAAGCGCTGCACAATAAACATGAAGTCAGCACACTCAGAGACTCTTCAGCTGCTCATGTTTACCGTTTGCTGACCTGCTTTGAAACATCTCTTGTCATATTGAACATATCGAATGGCTGTCCTATTTATGACAAGGATCAAAGAGACTGAAGCTAAACCCAGTCCAGGGGCTTACAGGCAATCTCTCGCAGCACTATTGATAAGGATTAGACGGCAGAAAGGCCGAGCTTATCTGTTCTATACCAAAACACCCTCTAGTGGCCTCCAGCGTAACATCAGACGAAACTGCTCCACATTTCATGTGTTTCTTTTTCTCATGCAAAGACCTGTTTATATATTCACCAATGGGGAGAGAGAAATAATCCTCATTAATTTACTAAGAGACTATTCTGAGGTGTTTGGGGAGAAGAGTTACTTCTTGCATGAGTTTTAGTGCTTAATTACCATCTATAATGAAGCTAGTTATTGCATCTACATACCATTTTAATCTCACCTTCCTGATTTTTATTAATGAACTTCAAGGTAATTATGCACAGTCAGGTGTTAGTTGCTAACAAGTTGATAAATAAGGACTACAGCTACCACAGGTATGTGCTTGATGAGAAAAAATAACCATGCTAATCCTTATAAAGCAATTGAGGTAGGCTATCACTGTGAGATTTTTGTTTTTGAAGAAAAACCCCCTTTAAATAACATTTATCAATTCTTATTTTAGTGTGAACGGCATTAAAGATGTCATCAGATGTAAAACTCACTTTTACATGTTGTTTGAACATTAATGTGCGTTGGCAGTTTGTGTACACAACCACCCTACAATGATAAAAATCCACTTAGTGGTATTTTTTAATCTTTAAAAGTAAAATCCCCTTTTTAAAATCAGGTCATTCTCAGCTTCTTGTCGGTGTGACGGCATACAACAGAGGCCGCTCCCACCAAGTTTGACATGAGCGCCTTACGTTAGACCCGCCCTCACCGAGCTGAAACAATCCGACTCCGATCACCATTGTGTGACTCAGGTCCAGGGGAAGACAAGAATGTCTCTGATTGGGCGATTGAGGTGTTCTGTTGTTGAATGTAATAATGAACATAGCAGTAGTTATTGTCTCCCGACATCTGGGCCGCTGAAGACGCAGATGACAACGTTACTTTCGTTTTTGAAAGAAAGTGCCGATCCCGATCTACATATGTGTCTGTGTTTGTGCGAATCATTCGTGATGCAGCTTCACCCACAGCAGAAGTGAGTATAAGGGTTTTTTATGCATCTTTGCAAATGGCTTTTCTTAATAATGTGCTTGTTGGCAAGTTTCACCGCTGGCAGAGCGAGCAGAGCTCATTTGCATTTAAAGGGACCATGCAATAAAATGAGTTGATTTTTTTGCAGAGCTGATTTTGACAAGGTAAAAGGGAGTTTTATTACACTACTATTGAGAATTTTTAACCAAAGTATATCATATACTTTTCATTAAGACCCTAAAGTATCATATGACTTGTGAAAAATGGGCATCTTCGATTCGTTTACCTAACAACACTTGTCATGATCGGGGCTGTGGATTTTCCCTCAGCCACCTGAGGTCGCTGTCCCACACTACACTCCCCTTAGTCGTTCACGTTTGTCTTGTCATTTGCACTCATTACACGCACCTGCTCACAATTACCATCAGGACTATAAGTACCTTTCACTGCTCAGTCTGCTTTATGTCTGCATTGTATCGTGTCATGTGTGTTTATGTGTCCTGTGAAATCCTGACCTTTTGATTATGTTTGGTTCTTGATTATTTTGTGTTCTAGTCTTTAGTTTGTGCCGTGTTGGCCTTTTGTTTGTTTATTTGTTTGTTATATTCATTAAAAACCTACCTACCTGCATTTTGGACCCAGACCTCCTAGTATCACGTGACAGAATGCAGACATCCGTGATGGGTCCAGCGGGGAGGATTTTTGAAGAGGCGGCGGACGCATGTTTGGGGGCGGCGACCACCCACTCTGTTCCTGACACGGCGGGGATGGCTTTTGAGGAGGCGTCGGCTGTTCGTTTCGGCTTCCTCTACGCCTGTCTGGCGCGGATGGACGCCTATAGTGCCGAGGCTGCGCGGAGGAGTCCCTGCTTTGCGGCGGGGGCGGAGACGCTCTTCCGCGGGAAGGCAACGACGTCCGCTATCTCCGTGTCTGAGGCGGCGGCGTCCGCTATCTCCGTGCCTGAGGCAGCAACGTCCGCTGTCTCCCTGCCCGAGGCGGCAACGTCCGCTGTCTCCCTGCCCGAGGCGGCGACGTCCGCCATCTCCGTGCCTGACGCGACAGCGTCCACTATCTCCCTGCCTGACGCGACGACGTCCGCTATCTCCGTGTCTGAGGCGGCGGCGTCCGCTGTCTCCCTGCCTGAGGCAGCAACGTCCGCTGTCTCCCTGCCTGAGGCGGTAACGTCCGCTATCTCCCTGCCTGGGGCGGTAACGTCCGCTGTCTCCCTGTCTGACGCGACGACGTCCGCTATCTCCGTGCCTGGGGCGGCGGCGTCCGCTATCTCCGTGCCTGAGGCAGCAACGTCCGCTGTCTCCCTGCCCGAGGCGGCAACGTCCGCTGTCTCCCTGCCCGAGGCGGCGACGTCCGCCATCTCCGTGCCTGACGCGACAGCGTCCACTATCTCCCTGCCTGACGCGACGACGTCCGCTATCTCCGTGTCTGAGGCGGCGGCGTCCGCTGTCTCCCTGCCTGAGGCAGCAACGTCCGCTGTCTCCCTGCCTGAGGCGGTAACGTCCGCTATCTCCCTGCCTGGGGCGGTAACGTCCGCTGTCTCCCTGTCTGACGCGACGACGTCCGCTATCTCCGTGCCTGGGGCGGCGGCGTCCGCTATCTCCGTGCCTGAGGCAGCAACGTCCGCTGTCTCCCTGCCTGACGCGACGACGTCCGCTATCTCCTTGCCTGAGGCGACGACGTCGGCTGAGGCTCCGCTGGCGGCAAGGCATGTTTGCGGGACCCCGCTGCACGGTCCTGGCCCGCCATCCCTCCCCCTGACTTGCCTACCTCCGTACCTCCTCCCTCCAGACTTTGGGAACGTCTGGAAGCCGTTCCGTAGGGAGGGGGTAATGTCATGATCGGGGCTGTGGATTTTCCCTCAGCCACCTGAGGTCGCTGTCCCACACTACACTCCCCTTAGTCGTTCACGTTTGTCTTGTCATTTGCACTCATTACACGCACCTGCTCACAATTACCATCAGGACTATAAGTACCTTTCACTGCTCAGTCTGCTTTATGTCTGCATTGTATCGTGTCATGTGTGTTTATGTGTCCTGTGAAATCCTGACGTTTTGATTATGTTTGGTTCTTGATTATTTTGTGTTCTAGTCTTTAGTTTGTGCCGTGTTGGCGTTTTGTTTGTTTATTTGTTTGTTATATTCATTAAAAACCTACCTACCTGCATTTTGGACCCAGACCTCCTAGTATCACGTGACAACACTGTATACAAATCCTCAAAATGACATCAGTTTTGAAATAGGCGTAATAGCCACAATCTTGTACAGAGCATCCTCAATATTCTAGGAGAAAACAGATGCAGCCCTGACAGAGGCGAGGTGGCAATCTTAAGGCTCCCCCCACGTTATATAAAATCAAAAGTTGTATTTATTAGACATGAGCTAACATGGACTAAAGATTATTAAATACTGTAACAAATGTGTTGCTAATTGTTACTTAATGTCGGTTAATGCATTGCATATATGTAACAAATGGAACTTTACTATAAAGTGTTATTAGACAAAGTTTAATAAAATAAACACTGAAATGTGTATTTTGAAAGTTTTCTATCCACTATTCCAAAAGAACACGTTAAAAAAAAGCAAAAAATCATTCGTGATACAACTTTTCATTAAGACCCTAAAGAATCATATGACTTGTGGAAAATGGGCATCCGATGACCCCTTTAAGAACATCAAACTAGCTTGAGATGGTTTTCTCAGCAGGAAAACTGCCATTCTAAAATCCCATTGGAAATTCCAGAGCTGCCAAAATACAAATTCTTTTTCTAAAGCTAATTCTAGGTACAAACTGCACATCTCTATTTTTACTACCAGAATCTCTTGTATGAGGAACTATGTGAATTATTCTCCACAAGGATGATATCTTCGATTGGTTTACCTAACAACACTGTATACAAATCCTCAAAATGACATCAGTTTTGAAATAGGCATAATAGCCACAATCTTGTACAGAGCATCCTCGATATTCTAGGAGAAAACAGATGCAGCCCTGAAAGAGGCGAGGTGGCAATCTTAAGTCATATTCCATCTTCACCACAGGTTGTGGCATAATGTTACCCAAATGTATGCAGAATGTTCTTGATGCATGGAGATGCTTGTGGAGCAGACGAGAAGGTAATTTCCAGCTCTAACAGGTATGACTGGCTCAGAGCCAAATTAGGACAGACGCTCGCTCCCAGCAATCTGTGAACATGCAAGTGGAAGCACAGGTAGATACTCATCACATTCTGCATAGGACACCCATTCCAGCATGCATATCTGACCCTGCTTCGACGGCTGACAAGGACTTCCTTGAGATGCTGCCACTGAAGCATCTGTATGTGTTTGTGAGATAGAGAGAGAGAAAGAGAGAGAGAGAGGCAATGATCATCAGACATTCCTCTCTTTTTCCCTAGAAACAGGGATTAGGCAGTGTGGTTTGGCAAAGGATAGAATTCGATCTTGTAGTGTGTGGAGGAAGCTTGCCTGGGGTGAAATGGCTGCCCCAGAACTTGTTTATCTCAAAATTTCAGTATATATAATAATTCTAATCAGTTTGTTCATCCATTAGTTTGGCTTTTTTTACAATATAATTATGACCCTTTTTGTCTTGTGAATTGAGATTTATGATTTAGTACCTCATAATTTGTCCTTTTTTGGTATAATCTCAAAAGACTTCTTCTTAATCTCAATGTTTTATGTATAGTGTATAGTTTGACTTTTATCTCATAATTATGACATAGTATCTAATAATTTAGGCCTTTTGAGTTTTATCTCATAGTTTGAACGTTTTATGTCAATTTTTTAATTTATCTTAGTATTTCATAATCTGGGCCTTTTACAGTGCAAATTTGACCCTTTTATCGCATTAATTGAATTTTATTATGATGTAGTAACTCATTATTTGGTCTTTTCTGGTATAATTATTACTTTTTATATAACAATTTGACTTACATCTAATAATTATGACATAGTATCTCATCATTTGGGTTTTTTGTATAATTATGACTTTTATCTCATAGTTTAAACTTTTTATGTACATTTTTAATTTTATCTTATAATTATAAGTTAATATCTCATAATTTGGGCCTTTTACAGTACAATTATGACCTTTTTGTCGAAGTAACTTAATTTTATGACTAAGTAACTCATTATTTGGTATTTTCTGGTATAATTATTACTTTTTATATAATATTTAGACTTTTATCTCATAATTATGACATAGTATCTCATAATGTTTTTAGAATTGTGACTTTTATCTCAACTTTTTATGTAAATTTTAATTTATCTTATAATTATAATTTAGTATCTCATAATTTGGGCTTTTTGGTATAACAAATTTGGTATAATTTCAATTTGTGTGTAAAATCTTGCTATTATCTCATAATTATGACTTAGTATGTAATAATTTAGGTTTTTGTTTGTATAATTATGACTTTTATCTCATAATTTCAACTTTTGATGTCTTAATTTTGATTTAATGTATAATATTGTGGGGTTTTGGGATTAATAATGAGTTTTGTCTCATTATTAAGACTTTGTATCTAATAATTCGGCCTTGGTATAATTATTACTTTTAATGTCAGAATTGCATCTTTTTATGTCATAGTCTGACTTTTATCTCATAATTATGTCTTAGTATTTCATATGTCAAAAGTACAACAATTTCTCATAATTATCACTTTGTATCTCATTATGTTTTTATAAATATGACGTTTATGTCAAAATGTCAACTTTTTATGTCAATTTTTAATTTATCTTATTATGACTTTGCATCTCATAATTAATAAATCAATACATTTATTTCATAATTCTGACTTAATTTTTTGGGCTTTTTGGTGTAATTATAACTTAATTTGGTATAACTTTCAATCCAACTTTTAATGTAATACTTGACTATTATCTCATAATTTTGATTTAACAATTTGGGCTTTATTTTTTATGATTGTAGACTTTTATCTCATAATTTTAAATATTTTATGTCATACTTTTGACTTAGTGTATCATATTTTGGACTTTTGGGATTAATCATGTTTTTTGTCTCATTATTATGACTTTGTATATCTCATAATTTGGCCCTGGCATAATTATTACTTTTTATATCAGAATTTCAACTTTTTATCTCATAGTTTGACTTTTATCCCATAATTATGTATAATTAGTAATTCATATTTTAAAATGAATTCAACTTTTAATCTCAATTTTTAATTTATCTCATAATTATCACTTTGTATCTCACAATGTGGGCTTTTTGTATAATTCTAATTTTATGTCATAATTACAATTTTTATGTACATTACAATTTTTTTCATAATTATGAATTATGAGTATCATATAATGTGGGCTTTTTGGTGTAACTATGACTTTGGTATAATTCCAACTTTTTATGTCATAACTTGAGTACTATCTCATAATTACTTTGTATAATTATGATTTATCTCATAATTTAAACTTTTTATGTCATAATTGTTGTATCATATTTTGGGCTTTTGGGATTAATAATGAGTTTTGTTTTGTTATTATGACTTTGTATACATCATAATTTGGCCCTGGTATAATTTTTATATCAGAATTTAAACTTTTTATCTCATAGTTTGACTTTTAGCCCATAATTATGTCAAAAAAAAAATTTACTTTTCATGTCAATTTTTAATTTATTTCATAATGTATATCATAACTTTTATGTCATAGTTACTTTAGTTAATTTTACATAGTTAACTTTTTTAAGTACATTATTAATTTTATTCATAATTATGATTTAGTATCATATAATTTGGGCTTTTTGTTATAACTATGACTTAATTTGGTATAATTCCAATTTTTTTATGTCTGTCTCATAATTACTTTTTTGTATAATTATGACTTATCTCATAATTTCAACTCTTTATGTCATAATTTTGAGGTTATTATTGATTAATTATGACTTTTGTCTCATTATTATGACTTTATAATGTATCTTATAATGTGGTCTTTTTATGCCGTGATTTTGATATATCTCATAATTATAACTTTTGGGGCTATGGGTTTTTGGGGTATAATTATGGCTTGTTTCATGTTATATTTTCAACTTTCACATCAATATCGAGCTTTATCTCCTAATTGTTATCTCTTAATGAATTATTATGTCATCATTTTGAATATTTATGTCTTTATTAGGATTTAACAAAACATTATTTTCTTTCTTATTTGGTGGGACATACGTTTTTGTAGCCTATAATGTATAATTCTGTAGCCTTTAATAAACAGAACATCATCCTTCGTTGGTATGGATGTAGTTACCATTACAGATATTTTTATAGTTTTCATTCTTGGTGTGAATAAACCTCTAGCAATTCAATTTAAAAATTACAAAATACTATTAGTACTCCAAAAAGGTCACAGAAATGCACTTTCCCTAGAAATAGGAGTTAGGCTGTGTGGTTTGGTGAAGGAAGGAATGAGATCTTGTTGTGTGTGGAGCTTGCCCAGGGGTGAAAAGGGCTGGCCCAGGAAGGACCATCACATATATAAATATATATATATATATATATTTCTTTTTCCACCTCTAAATCCATTAGTAACACCATTTCCTCCACCAGCACTGTGCTCCCCTTGATAGCATCCGCCATCTATTTTATTTTATTCTTATTTTCAATTTTGCGGATGGGAAAGGTCAGGATTAGTTATCGACAGGTGCTCAGTGAACAGCGGCCGAAACACAGGATGGGGCACCCTAAACCCATTTTCATCACCGCTGGCCAGGCAGGTGCGTGGATGTGTCTGGAAGTTTGAAGTTAAGCTGTGGTGGATATAAAGTCACACGCCGGTTTTTGTGTTCGGCCGCCTGGATTGGACCACCTTCATATTATCACATTAAGTGTTGCAGAGTTGCTATAAATGGTGACATGCTGATAACAAAAATCTTTCACAATCCCTTCTAACATCTGTTATAGAAAAAGTGTTGTTGGAAGGTGATTTCGTTTTATGTATATACACTTTTCACTGCAGTACAAGAGAATACTAACAGAGAATCATAATGTACGTTCTTGAATGTATTTATTTACTTATATATTTGTTTGTTTGTTTGGTTGCTTTTATTTTTTTATTTCATTTTCTTTGCAGCTATGCACTGTTAAAATAATACAATAAATAATGCAATGGCATTTAAAAAAAATTGCATTATCTCCTTAATTAAATTTAACTAGTTTTAACTTTTTGATCTTACACTTCCTGTCAAAAGATTTTTAACAGTAAGATAGTTATTGTTTTTCTTAAAAAAAAAAACCAAGCCTGTGTTTATTTTAAACAAAATACAGCAAATGCAGTAATATTTAGAAATATTTTTACTATTTAAATTAAATGCTATTTGAATATATTTTAAAATCTAATTTATTTCTGTGATCAAAGCTAAATTTTCAGCATCATTACTCCAGTCTCCAAGAAACATTTTTATTATTATTATTATGAATATTTAGTTCAGTTGAACTCAGTTGAACAGTTGAACTTCTTTTATTTAGCAAGGATGCTTTAAATTGATCAAAGGTGATGATAAAGACATTTATAATGTTACCAGAAAATTCTTTGTTAAATAAATACTGTTCTTCTGAACTTTTCATATTCATAAAAGAAACATGCAAAAAAAAAAACATTTTTTTTAAAGCAGCAAATCTGAATATAAGAATAATTTTTGAGTAATAATGCTAAAAATTCAGCTTTTAAATCACAGGAATAAATTACATTTTAAATTATATTCAAATAGAAAATCAATATTTTAAGTAGTAAAAATATTTCAAAATGCAGAATTTCTTTTAAAAAAACATTACAAATCTTACTGTTTACTGGCAGTGTATTTGTTAAAGATACATGAGATTCAGTAAAATTTTATTACAGTGAGAAAGTAAAAAAAAAATTAAAAAGGTCATTGTCAGATTACATTTAAAATAAGAAACCAAAAGTCAAATATGAGATATAAAGTCACATTTTTAGTGTAAAAGTTACAATTATGAGAGTCACAAATCAACATTTTCTTCTCTTTTTTTCATAAACGTACTTCCATCATATGCAGCACCTTAGTTTATTTTGCCAAGGGTGAAGCCAAATTATGAAGTCAAAATTATGAGATAAGTATCTTAAATTACTAGATTAAAGTGATAATGGAACTAATAGTTGAAATATTGGTATAATGAGTCATAATTCTGAAAAAAAAAACAATCTGTCATGTTATGACTTTGTCACAATTATGACTTGTATATCATAACTGTATCTCATAATTTTGTTTAATAATGTCATAATTCTGATTTTTACATCTAACAGTTTCACATTGTTCTCAAAATTATGACGTTTGATGCCTTAAAGGAGTTATCGGATGAAGTTAATATGATTCTTTAGGGTCTTAATGAGAAGTCTACTACATACTTTGGTTAAAATTTCTCAATAGTAGTGTAAAAACACTCTTTTTACCTTGTCAAAATCAGCCATTTTTAGACCAAGCTATTCTGTTGCATGTTCCTTTAAATGTTAATGAGCTCTGCTCAACCTACCCCTCTCTGCCTGCGAAACTTGCTAACCAGCACATTATTAAGAAAGGCCATTTGCAAAGATGCATAAAAAAAAACCTTATACTAACTTCTGCTGTGGGTGAAGCTTCATCACGAATGATTCGCACGAACATAGACCCATATGTAGATCGGGATCGGCGCTTTCCTTTCAAAAACGAAAGTAGCGTTAATCCTCTGCATCTTCAGCGGCTCAGATGTCGGGAGAAAATGACAACTGCTATGTTCATTATTACATCCAACAACAGAACACCTCAATCGCTCAATCTGAGACATTTTTGTCTTCCTCTGCACCTGAGTCAACAAATGGCGATCGGAGTCGGACTGTTTCAGCTCGGTGAGGGCGGGTCTAAGGTAAGGCGCTCATGTCAATCAACTATCGTGGGAGTGGCCTCTGTCTGTGTGTCAATTGTAGGGTGGTTGTGTACACAAACTGCCAACACACATGCTCAAACAACATGTAAAAGTGAGTTTTGCATCCGATGACCCCTTTAATCGACCCCTTGAACACACAACATGACTTTGTGATAATAATTCAAATACAAGAATATAATAACTCTTACAGTATTCGCTCTGCTTTGTCATTATTAGGACTCCCATATCTTCCAAATCCTTGTGTTTCAACCCCACATGCAATAAAACCACGCTAGTATTTCTATCTCTCTCTCGCACACACACTGACACACAAACGCGTGTTAAAATGATGATAGAAGAGCAGTGTCCTGCTGGTCATTCATCTTGATCTCCCTTCCCCCCTTCTGCAGTGTTTCCAGCCAGCCAGATGCATGAGTGATGTCAACCCCTGACCAAAGCCCAAACCCCCAAACTGGTTTCATATGTGGGCTCAGCTCAGGTGCTAATCCCCCGGCTCAGGTCCAGTTAAAGGTGTGAAAGCAAGCCTTGATAAATTCACTCTTTTTGTGGCCATCTTACAGCCTCCATACAATGTGGATTCACACATGATGCTCTTTCCACATTTCTGGTGAGTTTCAGGTTAGGTAGCATGTCTGTTGCTATTTTAGTTAGATCATTTATTATGCACAGATTTAACGGTAATAGTTTTCGTTTAAAATAATAACCCTGATCAGCATAAAGATTTTCTTGTCTCCGGATGACGCATTCAGAGCTTTGTTTTAAAATGGGACACATTTAAACCACGCACAATTGCATTGTGAGTCTTGCTCTTCAAAAAATTATTCACTGACATTGATTAATGGCAGAGTTTTTTAGGCTTTGTGAATAATCTAGAAATATTCTCCAAAGGGCCTCAACCATTTAAAGTCTCCGTCTTGTTCTTGTGTTTAAAAGTTTTACTCACGAAAGCTAAAAAAGGCAACAGAACTATTTCAGACCACTTTTAGATGATGCTAGAACTCAGTTTTGCACAATAAATCTTAATGAAACCTAGAATAACAAATAATTACAACACCTACAGTTGTTGTCAAGCTTGTGGGCTACATTTCCATATAGAGTGATAATGCAGTATATTATTCAATCATTACTCACTTCCGTTTGTTTTCTATGTAACATATGGGCAGATGGCTGTGCTATATTTTAGATTGCATTGACTGGCTTAATATTTACAGCTTTTTCTTGAATCTTGCTTATGTAGTGCTGTTTGAATCTTTTGCACCAACGCTATGTGTAGATTCGCAGCTAGAACTAGTTATTTGAATTACACAAGACGGAAAAGTCAATTTTGGCTAATAGTTCTAATAGTTTTTTTTGTACTTTTGTTGACTGTAATATGGCGAAAATGAACTTAAAGTGAACTTATAATAAAGCGGAACGTAGTTGATAGAAGTACGGACGGTTGAACTGAATATCATTCAAGTCCAGCCATCATTTGGAAAATGAAATAGGACGGGACAAAGAAAGCCAAAAGGCTATTTAAAGTGCAATAATTCATTTTCTCTCTCTCTTAATCCATCTCTCAAGGGGAATGGGCCTGCCTTCACATACCTAAGGCTACCAATCTGTTTCCTCTCTCCCCTCATGTTTTAAAGCCATCCAAAGACAGCGAGGACACAACGCTTTCTGTTCCAACAGATTTCGGCGCACGGTTGAATTATGAGGCGTTCCAAGTTCCTAGTTTGTGTTGTGAAAACATAAATCTGTTCATTTGGAACAGATTTTACAATTGGACAGCAGATCTAATTACGTATGTAAGTGCTCATGTGGCGGCCTAAAGTCTTGGAGTCAATAAACCCACATGATCCCAGTGTTATGTTCCTAGTACTCAGATTTCCACAAGGGTATTCGCATAATTTACGCATAATGCCGTGAATTACTCCAGGATCAGATTTCTGCTTAATCATCAAATGGTTCACAAATATAATCAAATTACCCAAGCTATTTTTAAACAAGACTTTAAATCCTGTTGTTGTCAAGTGGATCTTAGTTATGGACCTTTCATAGATTCAGAAGAGAACAAGGCAGTATTTCCAGACCCAGTAACATAATTGCTGCCAATTAAGTCAATGTCCTCAGACAATGGTGGCACCTTGGACAAAGGCGATGAATGCTGATTTTCAAGTCTGTCAGAACAATGATTGCACAGTTAGAGACAATTATTTATTTTTATTTATTTATGGGACATCAGATGCATACTCTGTGTACTCCAGTTTACAGTTTTTCTCAATTGCTAAAACACTATAATCAGTCTTTTGAACTAAAATTTCAAAACTATAATGCCATTTTTGGAAAAGCACACCCATTTCCCTAAACTATAAACACTATTCCCTGCTTTGACAAATGAGTTATATTTGGTGAAATGTTACTGCAAAACTCTACACTCTTCATTTAGAAAGCACTAGTATTCAATATTGTTCACTCAAGTCTGCAAAGTTGAGCTTGATTAGCACACAATTACCCAAGTGGAAACACTACGAGTCCAAATTTAGCACACACCGATCAGAACCTTCGATGGAGATAAAAGGGCCAAAGTCGGCTTACAGTTTTTCTCAGTCACTTTGGTGCATTTCTCAGATCAGAAATGAAATTGTCAAAACTGCTTGTTCAACATCCACATCATCTAGTTTCTTGTGCACATCATAAAAAGCTTCTCATTCTTCTGATCAAGATGCGATTGCTTTGGTATATTTATACAACTGATTATATACATTTGTCTGCGGTTTCCTACATTATCAGTTGCTATTGTCATGTTGCTCAAAATGTATTATATAGTTCTCTGTGCAATAATCTTACCCCTCAAAACATCAAGTCATTAGCTCATCGTATAAGTCATTACCTAAATGCATTTTTTTTTTTTTTTAGTTGTCATAAACTGTCAATCATATATTCAACACATTTCTATTAGACTTTTTGTAAATTTGCCGTGAATTATTCAAGTGAATCTTGACTTTCACTAATATATAGATATATTATAAAATAAATATATAGATATATAAAATTCATAAATTTGACTTTTTTTCCTACCTGGCAGGAATTAGCTTCCAAATATTTGAGCCAAGTTTGGTTTGGTTCCTTCTGGGCAAAAACTATTTTTTAACATGATCTCAGACTAAGCCCACATATTTCAGCAAAATTTGGAGAAAAATGTCTCATTCCGTCTGAGAGTTTTAGCCAATTTAGTAAAAGTGGCCACACCTCCTTTAAACATTTTACAGTAGTATCTCGTTGCAACAGTGAACCAGAAATAAAACTTTTTCCGATAATTATTGATAAACAGAGAATGTTTCTATGCTGGTTTGGTTCGGACTGCTGGGAGAAAAACCTAGAAATATATATATATATATATATATGTATATATATATATATATATGTATATATGTATATATATATTAGCTTTAATTGAACCAAGAGCCAAGTTTGATAAAAATATCTCATTCCATTCAAGAATTATAGCCATTTTAGTAAAAGTGGCCATGCCCCCTTCAAAATTGGAAATCTTTTTTTTTTTTTTTTTTATTGATAAAATGACTTCAGAGAATCTTTCTGCACCGGTTTGGTTCTGACTGGGTGAAAAACCTATAAAATGAAAAATGAAATAATAATAATAATAATAATTAATTAATTAATGATGGAAATGAAATCAGAGATGTGTATAATGTACACATCCTGCAGTGAATTACTCCAGTATCATATTTCAGCTTTATCATCAAATGGTTTAACCACACAAGTGTAATCAAATTACCTAAGCTATTTTGAAACAGAATTTTAAATCCTGTTGTTGTCAAGTCACTCTCGGTTAAGGCTTGGCCTTCCACAGGCTCAGGCAGTATCACCAGACCAGGTAGAAAGCGACTGGTTCAAGTTCACCACTTAATTGGCATGATCGCTTGATAAATCGCTGCCATTTGGGGCTTATCTGCATGCTTCAGCAGTTTTTTATAGCTATTGTAAAGCTCCCAGTTTAAGCCTCATCTCTCTGTCATGAAGTGGAAATGGACCCACAAATGTTAAATATGTACAATTGGGTCAGTAATGAGTTTAATAAGTTCTAAATGAGTGCTGGGTTAGAATGAGTCTGAAAATCCCTCATCCTTTGAGGGGCCGCCAATGGAACACATTATCTGTTGAAAGCTGAAATGGGCTTTAGAAGTTTTACGCCGCTATTTCCCAGCAGCCCTTCTATCCTTGGCTGACTGCAAATCCAGTGTTGTTTCATTTTTCTCTAATGCATGTTCTTTTCAAAAACATTAACTATAGTATTATTTGCAGATGACACTAGTATTTTCTGTTCTGGGGGAGATTTACATGAACTACTGGGGAGGATCACTTCTGAAATGTGCAAACTGAAAATGTGGTTTGATAGAAACAAATTATCGATAAACTTAAGTAAAACCAAATTCATATTATTCAGCGATTGCAATAAGAATACACAGGTACAGATACAAATAGATGGGGTGGGCATTGAAAGAGTAAATGAAAATAAGTTTCTTGGGGTAATAATTGATGATAAAATAAACTGGAAGTCACATATAAAACATGTTCACAGCAAATTGTCAAGAAGTATTTCTGTCCTTAGTAAAGCAAGACACATTCTGGACCACAAATCACTCCACATTCTTTACTGTTCATTGATTTTACCATATTTACATTATTGTGCAGGGGTTTGGGGCAATACTTATAAATGTTCGATACAATCACAATGCATATTGCAGAAAAGAGCCATAAGAATAATTCATAATACTGGTTATAGAGATCACACAAATTTACTTTTCTTAAAATCAAAAACATTAAAATTCATTGACCTGGTTCATTTTCAAACAGCACAAATCATGTACAAAGCAATACACAATCAACTTCCTGGAAATATTCAAAAATTGTTTTTCAACAGAGAGGGGGGTTATAACCTGAGAGGGGAGTTCATTTTAAAACGTCAGCGGGCACGTACAACAACAAAAGGTTTTTGTGTTTCTGTTTGTGGAGTGAGGTTGTGGAACAGTTTAGGTGTGGAGCTCAAGCAATGTCCAAGCATGACCCAGTTTAAGAAGCAGTACAAACACGTGGTTTTCACAAGGTACAGGGAGGAGGAAGGGATTGAGCACTCGGGTGTGTTTTGTAAATAATTTATGTATTTGTTTTCTTAATTTATTTATTTTCGATTTTTTTGTAGATAGGTATTATGTAAATATGTATATTAGGGAAAACTGATTGTTTATTGAATAGTGGAGAAGGGGTAGGTTTTAATAAGCTTATGCTTCATCCTACTCCTTTTTGGACATGTTGGTTTCATGTTATTATTATAAAATGTTTGGTTTGTTTGTCTTTTTTTTTTTTCTCTTAGTTTACTTTCTTTGTTACTTGTTTTATGTTTATGTTCGAAATAAAGCATTATTATTATTATTATTATTATTATTATTATTATTATTATTATTATTATTATTCATTGCTTAGCCATTTTTTTCTCCCAAGTTCGAGATTTACATTCCCTGATTTGTGAGTCCAAGTTTAAAAGGTTGCTTGCGTCATTTTTAAACATCTGGGTAAGAAAACACTGATTTATGTTGTCTTTGCTCAATACTTCAATTATGTAAGCAGATTTTATACAGTGTGGTCCAAAAGACTGAGAACATAACATCTGGGATTCAAAACAAAAACAAAATAAACAGAATGTCACGCATACATAAATACGTATATACATACACTATTTTTTCACAGGTGTTTTACCCGTACTTTGAATTTCAGAATCGGATTGTTATGTTTTAGGGTCTTGAAAGGTAGTGAGTCATAAGAATCCTCTTCTGAAAGCGTGGCTGTTCTTGGTGTAGGTTTATGCAGGGAGCAAGAGTGACTGAGCAAATGCCGGTTTTATGGATTTTGTTGTTGTTGTTGTTGTTGTCGTTAAATCGTGCAGTCCGTACCTGCATAAAGAAATATTCAACTCCTGAAAAATTGGACTCTGGAACACACTTCCATCTCATGTTTACATTTATTTCCCTGCTATTGGTGCACTTGTCAGAATATACAGCTCTTTGTGGAATTGACTGAATCTGAATCTCTTTTCCCGTAAATGATTCATCTGGACGGTCAATACCTCAATCCTCAAAGAAGCAGCATGGCTCAGCATGACAGCATCAGCGAGGCAGTTGGAAAATTGCTGGGAGGATGAATAATTTCTTCAAAGTAAGACAGATATGCTTGTGTGCGTCTACATGAAAATAAGAACATACCTCCTGGTGTAAATCCCAACATTCAACCGTTCAAATAGCAAATGTCCTGATTAATAGATAAACTCTTATCTCCTGGTCAAGAAGGACTTAGTATTTCTCAGTGACTGACATTTTTTTTACCCTAGTGTATTTTAAAAGTCTCGCTCAACAGTGAACCAACACTGTGCTTCTTTACTGTACATTCAAAAAATGAAAGAGGCGAAGAAATCGCTTCCTTGGGGCTGACATATTTCATTTTCAGAGCCAAACAATGCACTGGATGGTAAGGGGTGGAGGGCATTGAACCATTGCATCATCAAAGGCACTTTATACATCAGCTATTTTACCTGACGTGGATTAATTATACAGTGAAGGAATTTAGCGCTGCTGCAGCTGAAACTCTCCATGAAAAAAGGCTGAAATTTAATTCTGACATGAGGGACTGGCCATTGGGAAATGCTTCACTGTCTTATGGTGCTATATATGTGCATTGCAGTAAGGCAAACATGAACATGTTGCATTAGTCATTAAAACGGAATGGAAAATGTATTAAGTATCGTTTCCATTGGCTGTATGAAGTCCCATTTTGTCCATTATCAAAGTGAAAATGATATATGGTATTGATTTTGGAGCTCTGTGTAGGAGCCTAGATATCCGATCAATAAGTTCACCCTATTTCTCTGGTTAAAGATTTGTGTAACCTCCATGCTAAGATACTAAAAGCACCAGCAATGTTTAGAATTTTTAAAGTCAGCATGAAATGAAAAATACACCTTTTCTATTTTCCAAATGTGTTTTATAAATCTTATTGTGAACAATTCATGCAGTTTTCACTTAGAAAATGTTATTGAAATTCACAAATAATTACTAAGAAGTTGCTCTAGACCATGTTGGCAAAGAGAAAAAAAAACAATCAAAATAATTTTGACACGTTGATGCATTGTGAAGATATAGAAACCAGTCGTAAAGCCAACAATACATTGGTTGAGTCAGAATTATTAATTTTTCTTTTATGCCAAAAATCATTAGGGTATTAAGTAAAGATCATGTTCCATGGAGATATTTTGTAAACTTCCTACTGTAAATATATCAAAACTTACTTTTGATTTGTAATTTGCATTGCTAAGAACATCATTTGGACAATTTTAAAGGTGATTTTCTCAATATTTACATCTTTTTTGCACCCTTAGAGTCCAGATTTTCAAATAGTTGTGTCTCAGCCAAATATTGCCCTGTCCTAACAAACCATGTGTCAGTGGAAATGTTATTTATTCAACATTCATTTAAAAACAATTACCCTTATTTACCTTACCCGTATTTACCTTAATACCCTTATTACCCTCACACGGGGCAGCGTGGTGCTTTTATTCTGGGGGCAGCCTAATGGTGAGGGAGTTGGGCTTGTAACCCAAAGATTGCAGGTTCGATTCCCACACCAGCAGGAATTGAAGGTGGGGACTGTGAATGAACAGTGCTCTTTCCACCTTCAATACCATGAATGAAGTGCCCTTGAGCAAGGCACTGAACCCCCAGTTGCTCCCCAGGCACTGGAGCAATAGCTGCCACTGCTCCGGTGTGTGTGTGTGTGTGTGTGTGTGTGCGTGTGCGTGTGCGTGTGCGCGTGCGCGTGCGTGTGCGTGTGTGTGCGTGCGTGCGTGTGCGTGTGTTTGTGTGCGTGTGCGTGTGCGTGTGCGTGTGCGTGTGTGTGTGTGTGTGTGTGTGTGTGTGTGTGTGTGTGTGTACCTGGTATTCATCACATTGTGGGGACCAAATGTCCCCACAAGGATAGGAATACCAGTAGATTTTGACCTTGTGGGGACATTTCTCAGGTCCCCATGAGGAAACAGGCTTATAAATCATGCACAATGAGTTTTTTTGAGTAAGTAAAAGTGTGCACAATCTCCTGTGAGGGCTAGGTTTAGGTGTAGGGTAGGTGTAGGGCGATAGAAAGTACGGTTTGTACAGTATAAAAACCATTACGCCTATGGAATGTCCCCATAAAACATGTAAACCCAACATGTGTGTGTGTGTGTGTGTGTGTGTGTGTGTGTGTGTGTGTGTGTGTGTGTGTGTGTGTGTGTGTGTGTGTGTGTGTGTGTGTGTGTGTGTGTGTGTGTGTGTGTGTGTGTGTGAGTTCACTTCTCACTGCTGTGTGTGTGCACTTGGATGGGTTAAATGCAGAGGACCAATTGCGAGTATGGGTGACCATACTTGACAATACGTCACAACTTATGACTGGTTTTGTGGTCCAGAGTCACATATAAGCAAGTTCTGTATATATATATATATATATATATATATATATATATATATATATATATATATATGCCACGTGGCATTTCTGGGGATTTTTTAATATTTTATATTTTATTGTATTATTATTATTTTTGTGTGTGTGTTTCTTTCTGGAGCATCAGTGAGTGTTTGAATCTTCTGTAATAGTTGCATATGAGTCCCTCAGTTGTCCTCAGAGTAAAAAGATGGACCTCAAAATCATACAGTCATTATTGGAAAGGGTTCAAATACACAAAAATGCTGAAAAACCAAAGCATTTATGGGACCTGAAGGATTTTTCTAAAGAACAGCAGGCAGTTTAACTGTTCAGGACAAACAAGGGACTCATGAACAACTATCCCTAAACAAAAAAAAAGAACAAAAAAACAAAGCTGTGGGTCATTCAGCTAACAACACAGTATTAAGAATCAAGCATACGTAAACGTTTGAACAAGGTCATTTTTATAAATTCAACTATTATATTCTTTTGTGGACTTCATGTAAACATCTTTTATGTGAAATATCTTATTCAGGTCAGTACTAAATAAAAAATAACATGCATTTTCTATGATCCCTCTTATTTTGGACAAATAATTAACTTTTTGCAGATTCTGCAAGGTGTATGTAAATTGTAGTATTGATGTCCACTTTTCAGTCAATATCTGAATATTCTGTTTCATAAGGAAATACGCCACATTACAGAAACAAAATGGGTTCCAGGTGTTGTTTCATGTTGACTTGAGCTGAATTTAGCTTCAGCTCAGATTTTGTTTATGTCTCTCAATCATTGACTTTTTGGATGCAGCATTAAAACACACACACAACATTAATCTGCTCTTATAAGAAGTGTGCTGAACAACAACTGCGTTCTTAATAAACAGCATCCATCCTGTCCTCCTCCTCCACCGGAATCCCTACCAAGGAGGTGTCAGGAACGACCGGCAGTACACGCACACACGTGAGCGCACATGAGACCCGTGTGCCTTTGAATGGGTGGGCAGAGGACGACTGGGTCGTTACAATTATCACCAGCTATTTTCAGCCGCATGCGGGCCAGGTGAAGGATGCCAACTAGCATTTTCTCAGCATTGTTGTTTAATTCAATGACAGCTCATTTAAAAGGCAATAAATCTTACAGGCTTTGGGGAGCGGGGACGCACGAGGAGGGCGAGAATGTATTGTCGAGCGTCTATGTGTGGGTGTGTTTGTTCATTTGTCTATGTATAGGCCTGTACGTGTTTGTCTGAAAGTGCAAATGTATAAAGCTAAGGTCAGCGACTTGAGGTTCGTGGAGGTCACTTGTGGTAACGAGGTTAAGTGGTCGAGGTTTGAGGTTACTGACCTGTAAGTGACTGGTCAATCAATGTTGAGTCGAGAGGCACATTGATGGATCTGGGATTTACAGCCAAAGAGACGTTTACCACTGTAGCAGAGATGTGTGACTGCGTGTCCAAAATGAACAAATACATATTTGAGTTATTTGGCAACCCAGTGCTGGGTAAATATTGGACAGAAAACATGTTAAATGTTTTTACCCAGCATGCTGGGTTGTTTTATTTAAGGTGGGACACTGCAGGCAAAACTGAGTGTTTCCTTTCTGTTTTTTTTTTTTTCTGAATCATGGAGTGACAAAATGAGATACCCAAAATCCCCTCTGTAAAAAGTTTTGACTCTAATATGTCAAAAAAATTCAACAAGAATTTTAAAACTGACTTTATCCAGTGTTCAGATTTTTGTACTAGAAATGTATGCAAATTAGCACATATTTCATTAAATAATGGCTAATTTGCATATGTAAACCTTACATTTTAGAAAACTTGTAATACAAAAAATGCGAAACGCCTTAAGTCATATTGTGTATTATATTGCAACTTTAATTTATTGAACATATTAACCCTCTGGGGTATGAGGGTGTTTTGCGGCCCTGAAGAAGTGTCGACATGCCCTGACATTTGTGCTTTTTTCAGTATCTTAAAAACAAATAAATGGCTAAAGTCACAAATTGGGCTACAATAATATGTAAGCAACATGAGTTTTTGAGAAAACAACATTTATGTGTGGTTAGTGAAAAACTAAAAAAATGTTTAAAACTAAGTTACTGAAATAAGGCCATGAAACACATACAGAACATTTGTTCACTAGACTTTTGAGAACTGGATATGGTAGGCTAGAGTTTTTTTTCTACAAAATGATGTGAACTTGTTTACTTGTTCAGAGAAAACAATATATTGATGTAAATTTTCTAAAACATGTTTGTGATCGAAAGGGAATATGCAAAGGAGTGGCAATGACCCATGAATATTTAACAATTCACACCTAAGAGATAAAGAGCCCTCCCCTAATGGCCCATTAATGAGACTGTGACTGTCAGGCAAGAAACAATGTGAGAAGATTCAAAGAATAGAGTTTTAGATTATTTGTATGTTATTTACAACACAGTATCAAAATCTACATAAAAACATCAAAATATACATAATAACGGTCAAATACACATTATGTGATCTAACCACAGAGATGTGAATAGAATTGATGTCGTTTCTGAACACTAAATGTTAATTTCCAACCTATTTTGATTCATTTTATGCAAGCAATATAGTAATTTTGAGCAATAGTTGAGTTAAATAAAACTACCAATCCAACCGCTGGGTCAAAACAACCCAATCACTCCATGGGTTTGTACATATTTCACCCAGTATTTTTAGAGTTTATATAATTTAAAATCTCTAAAATACCCAAATATCTAAAAAATAATCATTACTAAATAATAGTAAGTTTGCATGTTTTTTTTTTTTTTTTGAGTATCATATTGAGTGCCAGACGGAAAAAATCTAAAATAAAAAAATAAGTTGCTTTTATTAATATTATATTTGATACATCGGGCATTTATGGTGCATATAGTATGACATAGTGAGAATATGGAGCTTGTATTGAGGAGAAAAAACACCTCAATAATATTCAGAGGCCCAAACTGAGCAAAACCACGCCATTTAGTGGAGTTTCTGATATTAATATGGCCAAAAAGTAAAATTCTGATAGCTTGTAATGTGAATCAATGAGGTCTTTATAACAGTATAACAGCCTACTTACATAAAATGTATACAAATATAAGGTGTCACTCTATACCTACCAGAAATAATACAGTATGTCTTAGTAAGATGATATTTAAATGATTAGTTTTATTATCAAAGCGCTATAGTTTTTATTATATTATATATGTGACCCTGGACACAAAACCAGTCATAAGGGTCATTTTTTTCATAATCTGAAAGCTGAATAAACAAGCTAAAATAAAGCTTTCCACTGATGGTTTGTTAGGATATGACAATGAGATCATGTTCTATTAAGATATTTGTAAATTTACTATCATATAAAAACTTTTTGATTAGTAATATGCATTGCTAAGAATTTTATTAGGACAACTTTAAAAGTGATTTTCTCAATATTTTGATTCTTTTACACCCTCAGATTCCAAATTTTCAAATAGTTGTATCTTGGCCAAATATTGTCATATCCTAACAAACCATCAATGGAAAGATTTATTATAGCTTATTTATTCAGCTTTCAGATGATGCAAAAAAAATTTGTGGTCCAGAGTCACATATATTTTATTGCCCCACAATAAAAACTACAGAACTTTGATAATAAAACTTATCTTACTAAGGCATACTGTATTATTTCTGACAGGTATAGACTGACACCTTATATTTTTATACATATTATGTAAGTAATCTGTTATACTGTCAAAAATATATATATATTTTTTTTTTTGCTCAGTTTGAGCCTCTGAATATAATTGAGGTGTTTTTTTTCTCCTAGATACAAGTTCCATATTCTCACTATATCATACTTTTTGAGCCATAAATGCCTGATGTATCAAATATAATACTCAAAAAAAGATTTTTTTTTAATTAATATAATTTCTTAAATTTTTGATTTTTTTTCTGGCACTCAATATGATACTCAAAAACATGCAAACTATTATTTTTTATTTTTAGATATTTTGGTATTTTAGATATTTTAAATTATATAAACTCTAAAAATGCTGAGTGAAATATGGACAAACCCATGACAGTGGGTTGTTTTGACCCAGCGATTGGGTTGGTAGTTTTATTTTACTCAACTATTGCTTAAAAATTACTATATTGCTTGCATAAACTCAAAATAGGTTGGAAATTAACATTTAATAATATGTTCAATAAATTAAAATGTATTATTAAGTTGCAATATAATATTTTTTGAACAAAAGTTGACTTAAATAAAACAGCCCAGCATGTTGGGTAAAAACATTTAACATGTTTTCTGTCCAATATTTACCCAGCGCTGGGTTGCCAAATAACCCGATTAACCTTCTTTTAGAGTGTAAATGATCACCTTTTGATTATTGTTGATGCCTCTAGTAATTAAGTGTCTAATTCTTAATTTACAACCTATTTTAAGCCAGCCATATAATATATTTTAACAATAGTTAAGTTAAATAAAACTAGCCATATTTTAGAGCATGAGTGTAGTGTCAAACTGTTACATTTCAAAAAATGATGACTATTGACTATTAGATCATGTTCAGGTTTAGACTTAAAAACAATCGTTTATCAAAATTGTGATGTTACACAAATAAATAACGTGAACAGTGGCGCCTGAAATATAACCCAGAATTCCCATTGCAAACTGATGGAGGGACATATATTCCTGCTGTGAATCTGAAATGCCCAGCTCTGTTTGACAGACAACTACAGAGTCTTTGCAAGGATTGGAGTCTAGATCCCTGTTTATTTGTGCTGACTTGCTCAGAAGCGATCTGTCGGATGTCTTCTGGCTTACACGTACATGTTTGTGAAAAAGCCTCAGTCAAGTCCAGTTGTCAAACATTCTCCCTTCAGCGGGACTGTGGTCAGATGACAGAAGAAAAAGCTTTCAGTATTTCTCTCAGTCATGTGGAACGGTTTTTATCTTCGTCAACCTGTTCAACTGTACTAAAATATGATGTTTTGAAACAGTCAAGCTATAAACAACATTAAAAGGACATTCATTTGTACTACACACTACCTCCTGTTTGTACACAAACTGTCTGATATTTTGCATTTTATTATACTTATATAAATGACAAATCACTCCAGACACAAGCTGACTGCATCATCCACAGGTTTTCCTTTGTAGTCTGTTTGATTTTAATCTGTTCGCTGCTGGCAGAGGAAATAGACAAAGGTGAATTTTTGCTTAAGTGTTTGTAGTTTTTCAGGAAACCTATTATCTCATTAGGCGAATAAACAATAATTGATTAAGTAAGCTAGAACAATGCAATGAGTTGATAACAGACTGGAAATGTAGGTAAATAGCAACGTGATCTCATGATAATTCGTATGCATTTTACGTAAAATGTGGTTCTACAAAACGTACATTTACTTAAGTTTTTCCAGACACTAAAACATACAATACTGCCGTATTTACAGCATCTAAATGTACAAATACTTACGTATTTTCAGCATTTTAACATACAATTCTGACGTATCCCTGCTGAAAAAGACAGCTAAAACCAGCCTAGGCTGGTTTCCTGGTCTTAGCTGGTTTAAGCTGGTCTCCTGGCCAGGCTGGGAAAGTGGCCAAAACCCCTCTAAAACCAGCCTGCTGACCAGCTAAAACCAGGCTGGTTGTAGCTATATTTTTTCACCAGGGATTGATGACACCTAAAAACAAATCCTTATGAATATTGAAATTGCGCCATTAGTTTCATTATTATTGTTGTTTTTAGTTGTCATGCCAATGGCCTTATGTTTTCAATTGCATTATTAAACAGTTTAATCGTTTACTTAATATGAAATTATAACATTTCATTATGTTATGTGTGATTTCTGCTGCCAGCTCGTTTTCAACAATAGGTCTACATAATCTAAAACAAGACTTTAAAACCTTAAAATAAACAACATTTCTGCAGTGGTTTACAGTTTTTCTCAGTTGCTTAAACACATTTCTTGAAATTATGCCTCTTATTTGCGAAACTCTAAACACAAATCCACAACTCCTAACTCAATTCCCCAAACTTCCTATATTGAGGTCAAAATGAAGCTCTCCACTCAAAACAATTCAATCTTGCTGAAAAACCAAACTTTGCTCTCAGACATGACACACAAATCCTCAAAAACACTCACACTACAACACAGTTTTACACACCGATGAGACAAATTCAAAACAATACTACGAAAACAATACAAATAAAAAACTTTTCACATGATGAACACAACAAATCTATGCCGAAGGTTCTGATTGGTGTCCACTTGGGTAATTGTGTGCTAATTGAGCTCAAACTTCGCAGACTTGAGTGAACAATGTTGAATGCTTGTGCTTTCTAAATGACATCATGGTGTAAGCACTGAGAAATGTAGGTATTTGTGTGTAGAGTTTTGCAGTAACAGTTCACCAAATATAACTCATGTGTCAAAGCAGGGAATAGTGTTTATTGTTTAGGGAAATGGGTGTGCTTTTTCAAAAATGGCGTTATTGTTTTGAAATTTTAGTTCAAAAGACTGGTTATAGTGTTTTAGCAATTGAGAAAAACTGTAACCATTCTTGTAATATTAACTTTGTTTCCCGTGGTGGGACACAAAAGGCATTTTGTCTGACATGCTGTGACTAACAATAGAAGCATAAAATACACCGAGCATGCATCATAATTGCAAAATAAAATAAACTGTATTTGTGCGCTATTATCCAGGTCTTCAGAATCCATAGGATTGCGTGGAACAGACCCTAATTTAAGCCTTTATTCGGGAAACTTCATCTCCATCCCGAGAAGTGAGTCCAGCAGCAACAGCAATAAACCAGCTCTGTCAAGTGCATTTTACAAATTCAAAAATTGCCACATTAAGAAACACAGGTTTTACTTCAGGAAAATCAAGCGCTCATTGGCTCTCGCCTGCATTCGTCATAGATTACTACATGCAGTGTTTCTCAACAGCTCTGATGCGGTGTTCTGGTGAGATTTGTTTGAATGATGCACGGGCGCCTTCACGGAATGGATCAGAATAATAATCTGAATAATATTTTCAGCGATTAACAATTTAAATTCTGCTCTGCACCTCAAACAAACCTACTGTATTTCACCAGAGAGGACTGCGGCTGCAAACGCATCGTCATCTGGATTACTTTTTGGTACTGCTGTTGACATTTTTGCAATAAATAAGTGATTGTTATTGCACTTTTTCTTTATTACTGTACAGAGAGAGTTATGGTTAACGTTAGGTTTAGAAGTAGGAGTGGCATTAGCAACTATACAAATATTTGTATGCTATATTGTTACTAATGCTGCGTTCCAGGCAGGTTTTTTAACTGGTAAATCACCACTTCAAACCACGACTCACGACTTTGTAGCGTTCCAGGCAAGTCAAGCCAAACTGCCTGGGCACATTTATGAATTATTATTATTTTTATATTATTATTAATTTGATTGCAACGTTAAATTGTCCTTAGCTCTATTTTTCCACCGTGTACTACTTGCATAAACACTGCACCCATTAGGGCTGACGTTGTTTCGCGGGCTATGTTACGTCAGAACTCGTAACTGGGAGTACATCGATCTAGTACGAGTTCACGAGTGGGAAGTCACGGGTTTGACTGCCGTTCAGGTGCACTTTCACTGGTAGAAGGTCGGAAAAACACAGGTTACGGGTTGCCTGGAACGCGGCATAAAATGGTAATTTCCCTGCATATTTTGATCAGTTACGTTTCATATCCTTTTATATTCGTTATAAAATGAGTAGGTTTAGGCTTGGGGGTATAGGTTAAGGGGGCTAAAAATCTAAATCGCTTATTAATAAAATTATAAAAATGCATATTTGCTATAAAATGGGTACACTGTAAAAAGCTTTCACCAGTTTCAACTTAAAAACTTAAGTTTGGCAGCTGCATTAAAATTTTAATTTCAGATCAACTTTAAAGTACAAGTAATTTCAACTCATAAGTTAAATCAATTTAAAAGTACGAGTCATTTTAACTAATTTTATTGTTGTGAGTTGAAATGAATAGTAGTTTTAAGTTGATTTAACTTAAAATGTTAAGGCAGCTGCTGAACTTATGTTTTTAAGTTGAAACTGGTAAAAATTTTTACAGTGTAGGTTAAGGGGGCTAAAAATCTAAATCGCTTGATAAAACGATAAAAAGGCATTAACGTAGCTATTTGTACATTTTAAACGTTGAAATGCGTCTAAATTGTATGTTTTAGCATCAATGAAAACGTACAAAAATGTATGTTTTGTTCCTCTACACGTTAGGTATAAATAGACCAGGCTGTAAATACTTATGAGCTAATTTTTGTATAATATGTTGACCTTCAATTCCACAGTGAATGAAATACATAATGCTGTTTGATAGCCTGGTGTCCTCTACTGCACAGGATGTTTTATTTTTAGAGTTTAATGCCCAGCGTTCGCTTTGTGCTGCTGTCTGAGCCTGAACCTTTTTGTAAAGATTATATTTACCCTTTGTATCGGCCGTCATATTTTTTTATTCTGAAAGTGCTCCTTTTTTGTTAAGCCCATAATCTCTGGGGTGAACTAGGGTTTATCACTGTTATATTTAACATTTTTGGTAAGATGATTTCGTAACGTGACATGCTGAAGTGATGTAGCCCTGTCCATGTGTTTGAGTTGGCCGTTTGCATCTTTAAATATATTTCAGCGAGCATACAAGTCCTTGAGCCGCTCAAAGACACAGTCCTCCTCCTCACTCAACTTTTAAGAGGCTTGACAAATTTAGCTTTCGCCTGAATGAGGGGATTAGGTGGACCATTACATGATCCCAGTTTCGGAGTAGGGTTTATGTTGTGGCGTTAACTGTCCTTTATGATATAGCAGTATATTTTCCACAGCCTTGTCAGAAATTTAATTAACAGTTTATATTTAGGCAATGACTTAAGTTTGTATGGTCAAAATCTCTTTAAGGGTACATATACATGACAATGATGTACTGAAAACAGATTTTTTTTTTCCTTTGTGTTTTTGCGAAGAGGCAACAACATGTCAAAACAATCCCGTTCACACAAATCCGTAAAAATGCACGTCTTAAAACGCTGTATTTTGCATGCCAGACCAGTAGTTGGCGAAAAAACACTATGTAAACATGATAAATAATAATAAACACTGTAAATGTTAATAAACGTAATAAATAAAAGTGCACTTTGATACCCATTGTCAAAAATTTGCATTACCAGGCCTCCAAAACCCTGCTGTCGTGTGAATGGTGTTATGTCAAAAACCCCTAAATTACTTTTCTTACTTATTATTTGTCTTGTTTTCCAGTACAAATACACTCTTAAAAATAAAGGGTCCAAACGGGTGTTTTTGCAGTGATGCTGTAGAAGAAGCATTTTTGCTTCCCCAAAGAACCCTTCAGTGAACAGTTCCTAAAAGATCCATTTTGAAGAACATTTTAAAAATCTAAAGAACCTTTTTCTGACTATAAAGAGCCTTTTCTGCATTTGTAAGGTTTCATAGATGTTCAAGGTTCTTCATAGAGCCATTGATGCCAATAAATAACCTTTATTTTTAATAGTGTACCTTATCATTCTTAAATACATTTACTTGAGAAGCAAAATGACCTGAAGTCTCCTTTTTTAGATTAAAATAAGAAAAATAATCCTCATAAAAAAATAAAGTTAATTTTTCTTGCCCCACTGGCAGATATGGCAATTTTCTTATTTTAAGCAGAAACTCACTTTTTGATGCATTTTTTTTAAAATAGAAACCAAGACTTTCTACGGTTTACTGACAGCTTCAGATGGCCAAATCATGGCCTAAATCGCACAGTGTGAGCCCAGCTTAAAGTTTTTGCTTAAAACAAGAAAAAATAACTGCCGATGGGGTAAGAAAAATTATCAAAACAAAAATTTTATTTAAAGGAAAAACAAGGTTATTTATTTTGCCCTTTTGGCAGATATTTTCTTTTTTTTTTTTTTTTTACAAAAAAAAAAATCTCTTCAAATAAGAAAATAAGACTTAATTCCTTAAGTTATTTTGCTTCTCAAGTAAATGTATTTTGATTCAGGAATTTCATTAAATTTGTTCATTTTGCCTTTTTAGCATTAAAAAGGCAAAATGACCTCAAGTCTTGTTTTATAGATAAAAATGAGTTTATGCTTAATACAAGAAAAAAGATCTGCCAGTGGAGTCAAAACAAGTTAATTTTTCTTGCCCCACTGGCAGATATGGCAATTTTCTTATTTTAAGCAGAAACTCACTTCATTTTGATGCATTTTTTTATATAGAAACCAAGACTTCCTAAAGTTTACTAACAACTTAAGGTGGCCAAATCTGGCCTAAATCGCACAGTGTGAGCTTAAAGTTTTTGCTTAAAACAAGAAAAAATAACTGCCGATGGGGTAAGAAAAAATATTTTTTTTATTATTATTAATTTAAAGGGAAAACAAGGTTATTTATTTTGCCCTTTTGGCAGATATTTTTCTTATTTTACAAAAAAAACTCTTAAAATAAGAAAATATTTTAAGATGTCTTGCATCAAACAAGACTTCAGGTCATTTAGCCTTTTTAATGCTAAAAAGGCAAAATGACCTGAAGTCTTGTTTTATAGATAAAAATGTAGTGAGTTTATGCTTAATACAAGAAACAATAATCTGTCAGTGGAGTCAAAGCAAGTCAATTTTTCTTGCCCCACTGACAGATATGGTAATTTGTTCTTTTTTAAGCAGAAACTCACTTCATTTTGATGCATTTTTTTAGAAACCAAGACTTACTAAGGTTTACTAACAGCTTGCACCAGTGCAGAGCAAAAAAATTAAAATAAAATAATTTCTTGTTTTCCACTACAAATATCTAAACATTCTTGAATCAAGATGCATTTACTTGAGAAGCACAATAGCTTGAAAAAATTATTTTTAAAATCATTAAAAAATTGCCAGTGGGGTAAGAAAAATAATCTTATTTCAAAGGGAAAACAAGATTATTTTTCTTGCCCCATTGGCAGATATTTTACTCATTAAAAAAAACTCTCTTAATTTTGAAATAATTGTCTGAAAATAAGAGAAAGTTGTTTTGCTTCTCAAGTAAATGTATTTTGATTCAGCAATGTTTAGATAGTAAGATTTTTTTTTGTTTTGCAATGTATAAACTTTTTTTAGCATTTAAAAAAATAATATCTTAAAAATAATAAAATAATAAATAATAAAAAAAATAATAAAATCTTGTTTTCCAGTACAAATATCTTATCATTCTTAAATCAAGATACACCTGAAGTCTATTTTCCAATGGAGTCAAAACAAGTTCATTTTTCTCACCCCATTGGCAGATATGGCAATTCTCTTATTTTAAGCAAAAACACACTTCATTTTGATGCATTTTTTAGAAACCAAGACTTAATAAGGTTTACGAACAGCTTGCAACAGTGCACTGCAAAAACTGATATTCTTACTTTCTTAATTTTTTTGTTTTGTTTTCCAGTGCAAATATCCAAAAATTCTTGAATCAAGATACATTTACCTGAGAAGCAAAATGGCTTTTTGTATTACATCTTAATTTAAAAAAAAAAAAAAAATCTAAATGTTGCTAACTTTTGCTCAAAACAAGAAAAACATATCTGCCAATAGGGTAAGAAAAATAATTTAAAAAATAAATAAATTTTAAAAAATTCAAAAATAAAAAAAAACAAGATTATTTCTCTGGCCCTTTTGGCAGATTTTTTTTATTATTCTTTTTTTTTTTTTTTTTTTTCTAATATTCTTATTGTACATTTGTAGGAGTTTCCCTTTTTAATAAATCAAGCAAAGTGATTTACTAAGAGTATATGAGGTAGTCAATTTACTGGTAATTGTGCCATTATTTAATGCCCAAAAAAGTGTGTCTTAAACCATTCTGAGCTTGACATGGCTGCAATAGTTGTTCATCTGCACTGCTCTTGGAAGATTGCGTTGGTCATTATGGAAATGATCCGGCTGTGTCTGTGTTCTTTAATTTGCACATTGTCAGAAGATCATCTGCAAAACTTTCCACTCTGATCGTCACTTTTATGGGAATTGCTCTATCATGCTAATTTGCCCTGTTTAGCAAATTTGGCCCTTAATATCTTGTCATTAAGCTTCTTGAGTAAATGTATCTTGATTCAAGAATGTTCAGAAATTTGTATTGGAAAACAAGACAAGAATAACTGAGTAAGAAATACTCTTTTGCTCTTGTGTGGCTGGAGCAGCAGATTTATTGGAGCGTTTTCTGCTTCTGACTCACTGTGGTTTACGTTTATCTAATTTTCAGCAATGTTTCTCGAGTTTTTGTGCCATCAGTTCATTGACTTCAAAAATTGTAATTTTCTCTCTGTTGTCTGAGTCAGCCCTTCATGTAACTTGCTACGTAAGCTTCTTTGAAAAGCCGTAGGAACACTTTGTTAAAAATATACATCCCATCTTATTAGTGACGCTCTTTGGTGAATCATAAGTGTCAAGGGCCCAAACAATCTCAGAAGCTTTACTTTTTAATTATAATAGAAATGAACAGCTGAAAAAATATCCTCAAAATGACTCACAGGGCTGCTGACCTTTATAAACTCCCTCTGTGAGAATGGTGGGCATTAGAAACAGTGTTTTCTTCAGCTGTTTGCACTTTTGAGGTCTAGTGTTAGATTTAACTCATTCACAAGTTCAAACCATGTGTTTAGCATCTTCAATGTATTTTTCTACTATTTCTTTTTTGGCAACAACACTTTGTGAAAAGGTCATTTTGTTTCTGCATCAGATTTGAAAAAATGTAGCATTGCATAACTTGCTTACCAATGGATGCTCTGCAGTGAATGGGTGCCGTCAGAATTAGAGTCCAAACAGCTGATAAAAACATCACAATAATACACAAGTAATCCACACCACTCCAGTCCATCATTTAACATCTTGTGAAGGCAAAAGCTGCATGTTTGTAATAAACATAATCATAATAACATCTTTTTTTTTCACTTCCAGTGAAAAAATCCATCCCCTGTTGTACTTTCACATCAAAATCCACCCAAATATTAATTTAGATCTGTTTTAGACTTTGTTTTTGCTTGTAAATGGTGCTTGATCTGTTCATATTTCTCTCTTGATTCAGATGAGACAACTTTTTCACAAGATATAATTGATGGATTATTGTGATGCTTTTATCAGCTGTTCAGACTCTTGTTCTGACGGCACCCATTCACTGCAGAGCATCCACTGGTGAGCAAGTGATGTAATGCTACATTTCTCCAAATCTGTTCAGATATAATACAATATAATAATAGCCTATTTATATAACAGTTTTTTCTTACAACGAGTGTCATGGTGGATGCCCAAATCATATTTAATTTTATAAATATTACTGTTTTTGTGTCACGGAATGTAGTTGTAAAAGGTTTTCAGGCAAGAATACTTGTTTATAGTTGAAATATGCAGTTCGTTTATAAAGATAACGTCTATTTGAAAGTTTGCTTCAATGTTTTCGGACATGAGAGCTCCAGGGGGCATTGAAACAGTTAGACGGCACGAGTGTGCAAATACATAAAATAACAACAGAGTGTCTTTAAAAGCCCTCTTTTGTGCAGAACTACCTTTCACCACAGATTCAAATCTAAGTTTGACAGTTCAAAAGCTGAGCATAAGCCTCCGTTACTAATTCATAAACGTCACTTAAGAGCCGAGAACGGATCTATTGGAATTTACCACTGATTTTGATGTCTCTGTAGTGGTTACACATGAGGTATAATTCATTATGGGTAAATCTAACAGTAGACTTTAGTCACATTAATATAAATTGTTCCAGAGAATAAGATAGTTTTGGCAAAATTGCATGTTTATGTAAATTCAATGCTGTATTTCAGAACACTGCCTGAATTGCCTAGCAACTTTTTTGATGGCTGTTTTTGTTGTTGTTTATTAAATATTATTATTCAAAAAAAATTATATACATAATGTATTAAATAATAGTGTTTAGTATTGAGAAACGGTGTGTGCATTCGTGATGGTGATTTTAGTTAAATTTTTCCGCCAATAGATGGCGACAAAAGACTTTTTCAGTGGTTAAAAGGCGACTTTTAAATATATGAAAATGTATGAAGACTATTAAGCTTAAGTTATTTTTAGCTTGACACAACAAATAAATGCACTGAGCAGCAAAGTCGCCCTTAACAGATGAAAGGATATTTATTCAGTGGACATTCAAATTAATGTCATATAATCATGAATTTACAATAAGGTTCATTAGTTAACATTAGTTAACCACATTAGTTAACATGAACTAATAATGGACTGCACTTATACAGCATTTATTCATCTTTGTTAATGTTAATTTCAACATTTACTAATACATTATTAAATTCTTGTTAACATTAGTTAATGCAGTGTGAACTAACATGAACAAACAATGAACAACTGTATTTTCGTTAACTAACGTTAATGACGATTAGTAAATACAGTTACAAATGTACTGCTCATGGTTAGTTCATGTTAGTACATTAACTAATGTTTAACTAATGAACCTTATTGTAAAGTGTTACCGTCGTGAATATGAAAAATGAATGCTCTATCAGATGCAGGTACGTTAATCACTCGCTCACTCCATCTCTCTCTCATAATACTCAAACATGATACAGTGAGATTTTAATGTAGTAATACAATAGGCTTTCAATGAAGCAGCTCAACCTTGGTTCGTTACTAGTTCTAAAGTGACGTTTATTAATAACAAAGGCTTATGCCAAAGACTATAGAATACCAAAGACATGTCACTCGTGTAGTTTTGAATGGGGAAAAATGCAACGGTCATCATGGCCGCGAAGCTCCGCCTTCTTAGTGAAAGAGCCAATCGTTGATTAGTAAAGTCAGCGCGTCACTGCAGCTGCAGTTAGAAGTCCCGGTTGCTATAGAAACAATCGGTGCTCTGAGACGTGAGCTCAGTACTGCGCATGCGCACTGGCTCATTCAGCCGGAAAAATACGCGTTTTTTAACGCTATTGGAGCACAAGGAACCATATTTATGAGGCAGTTCTTGTTGGATTTCTTTGCAGATTTAAAATATGAAATTTAATCGTGAGGTTGGTGAACAGTTTTGGAGAATTTGATGTTTCCCCATTCAAAGAGATAGGAGATGCACTTGAATGCCCGAGTAGCGTTTCAAAGATGGCCGCCGAGTGACATGACTTGTCTTAAAAGGACTTTGCTTATGCTCCGCTGCACCATCAAACTTTGATTTGAATCCATGGCGGAAGGAAGTAATTCACACAAAAGAGGGTTTTAAAGACACTGCGTTGTTATTTTGTTTACGGGCGTTTCTTCAACTAGGTGCACTTTTAGCCTTGAGAATTTGAAGAAAAAAAAAATTGTTCAAAAGTCACATAACAGTCTCATAAGTTTAAATAATTTGTCTAGTTTTAAGGTCTGTAAGAGGACAAACTTAGATTACAAGAGAAATAGTTAATATTTTACTTTTTATTTTTGACCTGCAATGAACAAATGTGCATCTCAATATACAGCTGTTATTTAAAAAATAGAATAACTTTGGTTTTTATATTAAGTAGAGCATGGTTCATAAATTGTGGATAATTTTTTTAATGTGTGATAAGAACCTTTTAAATATTTTTTTAAAAATGTGTGTGTGGTGGAAATGACATGGTGGTGGTGGAAATGACAGCGTATTGTGGAAATGACAAGAAATTAAGGTAAATATAGAAAAGCTTCGTCCCTATGCTGGAACATGACTGTTTCTGGATTGAAACATTTGCAGATCATGCAAATCTATTTACACAATCCATATAAATTGTACTTTGTAACCATAAATGTCATTTCCACCACAGAGGGCAGTGTGGTGGAAATGACTGTGGTGGAAATGACATTTCTATAGTTTTTTGTGAAAAAATGGAAGATAGCTTCACTGACTGGCTTTGAATTATTACTTAGCATTTTGTGTATGTAAAATACTCTTACTTAACTTAAAATTTTTAGCTTTTTAATAACACCCTTGATGGTACAGTATGTGGTGGAAATGACGTAGAATAAATATATTCACTGATCAAGCAATATTTACTTTGATTTTTCTTCATTTGTTGTTGATGAAAATTTAAATTCCCTCCATGTCCAACCTGTCCCCTGATGTCCCTGAACATTTCCATTGAAACCACCTAAAAAATCTTTCACACAAACTTTTTAAAGATACATTACAGTGCTGTGGTGGAAATGACACCAATACTGTGCGACAGCTATATTTTGTATAAAAAGAAATATTGATAGAGGTCTCACATTAAACACTATAATGGATTTTAATTATTTTACTAGTGCTTAATTCAGGTACATTAATAGTTACCAGATAAGTCATATTTTTAAACTCTATTTTCATTGTTGAAGTTTAAAAGTCTGGGTGTGCGACAAGGAGAAAACAGTGATTTTGACACCTATAAGAAGATTGAAAAGTATGAAAAAATCATAATAGAAAGGTAGTGAATTTTTTTTAGGTTGGTTTTATTGTGAGCTTGACAAATAAAGAGGAATTTGTCCAAAATTGTATGTATTTTTAAAAATATGACCAAAGTACATAAAAGTGCCCATAGTCTAAGAATCACCCTTACATATTTACACACTCATGCCATCACACTGTTGTATAAATGCAATATCACACCAGTAGACTTGAGATGTGGCTGTACAGTATATTAGCATGCTGTGATTACTTATGGCGAATTTACAGCCATATCTCAAGTCTAATTGTGTGATATTGCTCATTTAATAGATTAGCAATACCACACACGTAGACGTGAGATATGGCTGTATGTCGGCACTGATATGGTTCGGCCGTAGGTAATCACAGCATGCCGATATAAAGCCATATCTCACGTCAGTTGGATGGCATGAGTGTGCAAATACATAAAATAACAATTGTGTGTCTTTAAAAGCCCTCTTTTGTGCAGAACTACTTCCTTTCGCCACAGATTCAAATCTAAGTTTGACAGTTTAACAGCTGAGCCCAAGCCTCCGTTACTAATTTGAAAACGTCACTTAACGAAGGAATGTTGAGTTGCGTCATTGAAAGCTTATTGTAGTATTATGAGAGAGAAAGTGACTGGGCGAGTGTGATTACCTGCATCTGATACAGCATTCATTCTTCAGATCGGTCTCTTATTCAAGATAAACATTAGTTTGAATATCATTATCTTTGTTGTAACATTAATTTATTTTCATCTGTTAAGGGTGATTCTGCTGCTCAGTGCATTTTTTCATTGCGTCAAGTTGTTGTTGAAACTTAAAATAGCTTCCATTTATAGTGTTAACCTTTCAAAGTAAAAGTCTTTACTGCTGACTCATAAAGTCAGTCTCTTGTCGCCATCTAATGGCGCAACAATGCAACTAAAATCACCATATCGAACACATGCACCATTTCTATACTAAACAGTATTAAATACAAATATTAATAATATAAAATATCATTTATTGAATAGTAATATTTAATAAACAACATCAACAGCCAAAAGTTACTATAGGCAATTTAGTCAAAACTTCACAGGCAGCGCTCAGATATACAGCATTGAATTTACAAACGCCATTAGATTTTGCCAAAACTATTTGCAATGGAACAGATTATAGATTAATAAAACCATAGACTTGCCCAAAACAAATTATATCTCATGTTCAACCACTATAGAGACATCAGATCCAGCAGTAATTTCCAGAAGATATGGCGGACGTGAGGCGCTCTCGGGCAGGTTTAAGATCACTTTACCGCTGCTGATGATCCGGAGCTCTCATGTCCGAAGACGTTGATGCAAATTTTTAAATAGACGCTATCTTTAGTAACAAACTGCATAGAAAAAGAGAAATCACTGTTCTAGTCTCTGATTAACTTTTGTAGCTTGAATAAAGATCAATATGTATAGTTTATGCATATACAATTTATAGTTTATGTAAAGATTTTTTTACAATCACTTAAATTAAAAGGTGATATATATTTTAGAGCCTATTAAATGATTAAAAAAACAATTGCTTTTAATTATACTGTAATGTTGAATGGCTATAATAGGTAAAATTGAGGAAAACTGCATATAATAGAGACACCCATAGCAGCATGTATCAATACTACTTAGTAAAATGATGCCATTAAACACATATTTAAAATATACTATCCTTATGTTGTTTCTGCATTAATTTGGAGGTTCAATGTAAAATTATGACAATATAAATATGAGATTAATTATGATTAATTACAGAAAAATTAATCATGACCGGGTAAAAAAAAAAAAAAAAAATGGCAGGTAAATTTGATCACATTACTTAAAAAGTTAATATTTAATATCGCACTCTTATTAGCCAATCAGATTCAAGCACCAGAAATAAATGTTGTATAATATAATATAATGTAATATAATAATAGTATTTTTTATACACACATCATTGGGCTCTTTGGGACCCTAACCACTAAAACAATAAAGTCAACCTCAAGAGAACATGGTTAAATAACTGCAACTGGCAATGATTCTAATAAATAAACCCAGTATTGCTTTTAACAACCCAGATCAGCTGTTATAAAGCCAGCTGAAAACAAAGACTTTCTAAATTGTTGTTGACAGAAAAATGAACAGTGCCACATCTAGAACTGCAGGACAGACGAACTTTGATTCCTCAAGCGGTTAGCGAGCGGGGCAGCAACATATTCAAAAATAGCCTCTCAGCAGGAAAGGAGAGAGAGAGAGAGAGAGCGAGAGAGATTTTGAAGATATTGTCCTCAAAGGCGAGCATTAGCTTTGAGTGAGATGGAGGGAGAGAGGTGCTGTCTCTGGTAAAATATGAAAGGCCTGCACTCGCTGACAGCCCATGGCTTTTCTCCATAGCGCTAACACCAAGTGACTGGAATGATCCATGGCTGCTTTGTGGAGACTTGTGATATAAATGCTGAGGGCGAGATGTTGAAGATCCAAGTCCCCCACGTTCCCCTATCTCTCTTCTTTTGCCAGGCGGCGGCGGTGCGTCGCACGGGGGAATTTGTTATGTGTTCTCTCTCGTCTCGCCGTTTCCGGGCGGGCGGCAAGTCGGCCTCCTGGTCGTCCTTGTGCCTTTTTCAGTTTGACAAGTGAGTGGCCTTGGGGACTTCGGACTCCATTTTCAAATTGACCATTTGTAATCAGTTTTCTAAAGAGGGAAGGGGTCGAGGGAGGAGGTGAAAAACATGAGGCAGAAAAATGGAAATGAAGCCCTGCTTGTTTTGGCAATGAGAAGCTATGTGAGAGGCAGGCAGCGCTGATCACTTAAAGGGACAGTTCACCCAGAAATTGAAATATACATTAAAGAACCTATTTTAAGAAATGTCTCAGTGTTTTTTGTCCATATAATAAAGTCAGTGGTTACTAAAACCGCTTGGTGGCCAACATTCTTTAAAATACACTACCAGTCTAAAGTTTTTGCCAAAAGCAGTAATATTTTGAAATATTTTTACTATTTTAAAATAACTTTCTATTTGAATATATTTTAAAATGTAATTTATTCCTGTGATCAAAGAAACATTTTCAGCATCATTATTCCAGTCTTTAGTGTCACATGACCCTTCAGAAATCATTCTAATATGCTGATTTGCTGTTCAAGAAACATTTTATTATTATTATCATTATCATCATCAATATTTAAAGTACATTAAGTACATAATGTACATAAAGTACATTTTTTCAGGATTCTTTGATTAATAGAAAGATCTAATGATCAGCATTTATTTGAAATAAAAAGCTTTTGTAATATTATACACTTGTCACGAGAAATTAGGGAGGTCTGGGCCCAAATGCAGGGGAAGGATTTTAATGAAACAAAACACAATAAAACAGAACAAACTAAAGGCCAACACGGCACAGACACGACTAGAACCCAAAGAAAGTAAACAGAACCGAAAACACGATCAGGAGATCCAGGAGCCAGAAACACAGAGACACACATACGAAGACAATGCAGCCAGAATGAGCAGTGAGACATGAGAGTTCTTATAGACAGATAATAGTGAGCAGGTGTGAGTGTAATCAGTGCTAATGACAAGACAGGAGTGAACTATCAGTTCAGTAAGTGGTAGAGGATGGATACCCGAGCCGAGCCCGACGGTACCCGACGGAACCCGACGGGCCGGGCCGGGTTCGGACAGATATTTAGAAAGGATGCTCGGGTTCGGGTCGGGCTCGGTTACATCAGCGCGATAGTGCGCCTGTGTTATAACAGCGCTTTTTCCCCCGTGTGCACTGATGCGCTCATCTGTTGACATTTCCGAACGCCTTCCTACAGTTGCTTAATAAAAGCGGGCTTTCCACACAAAAAACTGCACGTGTCATTAGTATGAGAAAAAAAAAAGATTTTAACTGTGTCGGGCTGGGATCGGGCTCGGACATAAATATCTTAATGCCTGTCGGGTTCGGGTCGGGCTCGGTTACTGCTCTGTCGGACGCGGGCCGGGCTCGGACAGAAAAATGCGGCCCGATCCGCACTCTAGTAAGTGCAGTGCAAAGAAAGGGAACAGCGACCTCAGGTGGCTGAGAAAAACCCCACAGCCCAGATCATGACAGTACCCCCTCCCCACGGAACGGCTCCCAGACGTTCCACAAGTCTGGAGGGAGGAGGAAAGGGAGAAGGCGAATCAGGGGGAGGGATGGCGGGCCAGGCCCGTGCAGCGGAGTCACGTGAGCGGAACTCGCCGCCAGTGGAACGTGAGCCGGCCTCGCCGCCAGAGGAACGCGAGCCGGCCTCGCCGCCAGAGGAACGCCAGCGGACGCAGCCGCGTCAGGAACGGAGCCAGCGGTCGCCGCCACGCCAGGAACGGAGACAGCGGTCGCCGCCGCGGCAGGAACGGAGACAGCGGTCGCCGAGAGCGAGAGCGGTCACCGCAGCGTCAGGAACAGAGAGAACGGTCACCGCCGCGTCAGGAACAGAGAGAGCGGTCACCGCCGCGTCAGGAACAGAGAGAACGGTCACCGCCGCGTCAGGAACAGAGAGAGCGGTCACCGCCGCGTCAGGAACAGAGAGAGCGGTCACCGCCGCGTCAGGAACAGAGAGCGGTCACCGCCGCGTCAGGAACAGAGAGCGGTCACCGCCGCGTCAGGAACAGAGAGTGCGGTCACCGCCGCGTCAGGAACAGAGTGCGGTCACCGCCGCGTCAGGAACAGAGAGCGGTCACCGCCGCGTCAGGAACAGAGAGCGGTCACCGCCGCGTCAGGAACAGAGAGTGCGGTCACCGCCGCGTCAGGAACAGAGAGTGCGGTCACCGCCGCGTCAGGAACAGAGAGCGGTCACCGCCGCGTCAGGAACAGAGAGAGCGGTCACCGCCGCGTCAGGAGCAGAGAGAGCGGTCACCGCCGCGTCAGGAACAGAGAGAGCGGTCACCGCCGCGTCAGGAACAGAGAGTGCGGTCACCGCCGCGTCAGGAACAGAGAGAGCGGTCACCGCCGCGTCAGGAACAGAGAGAGCGGTCACCGCCGCGTCAGGAACAGAGAGTGCGGTCACCGCCGCGTCAGGAACAGAGAGCGGTCACCGCCGCGTCAGGAACAGAGAGTGCGGTCACCGCCGCGTCAGGAACAGAGAGTGCGGTCACCGCCGCGTCAGGAACAGAGAGAGCGGTCACCGCCGCGTCAGGAACAGAGAGAGCGGTCACCGCCGCGTCAGGAACAGAGAGCGGTCACCGCCGCGTCAGGAACAGAGAGAGCGGTCACCGCCGCGTCAGGAACAGAGAGCGGTCACCGCCGCGTCAGGAACAGAGAGAGCGGTCACCGCCGCGTCAGGAACAGAGAGCGGTCACCGCCGCGTCAGGAACAGAGAGAGCGGTCACCGCCGCGTCAGGAACAGAGAGCGGTCACCGCCGCGTCAGGAACAGAGAGTGCGGTCACCGCCGCGTCAGGAACAGAGAGAGCGGTCACCGCCGCGTCAGGAACAGAGAGAGCGGTCACCGCCGCGTCAGGAACAGAGAGCGGTCACCGCCGCGTCAGGAACAGAGAGAGCGGTCACCGCCGCGTCAGGAACAGAGAGAGCGGTCACCGCCGCGTCAGGAACAGAGAGAACGGTCACCGCCGCGTCAGGAACAGAGAGAGCGGTCACCGCCGCGTCAGGAACAGAGAGAGCGGTCACCGCCGCGTCAGGAACAGAGAGAGCGGTCACCGCCGCGTCAGGAACAGAGAGAGCGGTCACCGCCGCGTCAGGAACAGAGAGAGCGGTCACCGCCGCGTCAGGAACAGAGAGAGCGGTCACCGCCGCGTCAGGAACAGGAGTGAACTATCAGGGAAGTGCAGTGCAAGGAAAGGGAACAGCGACCTCAGGTGGCTGAGGGAAACCCCACAGCCCAGATCATGACAACACTATACCATTCAAAAGCTTTTTTTACTACAGAAAATTTGCTTTAAACTGATCAAAAGTGATGATAAAGACATTTATGATGTTACAAAAGATTTCTATTTCAGATAAACGCTGTTCTTCTGAACTTTCTGTTCATCAAAGAAACCTGAAAAAATACTACTCAGCTGTTTTTAACATAATAATAATAATAATAATAATAATAAATTATTTTTAGCAGCAAATCAGAATATTAGAATGATTTCTGAAGGATTGTGTGACTGGAATAATGATGCCAAAAATTTAGCTTTGAAATCACAGGAATAAATTACATTTTAAAATATATTCAAATAGAAAGCAGTAATTTCAAATAGTCAAAATATTTCAAAATTCTACTGTTTTTGCTGTACTTTGGATCAAATAAATGCAGGCTTGGTGAGCTTTAACATTAAAAACATTAAAAGTCTAACTGTTTTGACTGGTAGTGTATCTTTTGTGTTTTGCAGAAGAAAGTCGTACAAACAAGAAAGTTTGGAACAACAAGAGTTAAGCTTGAGATATGAAATAATAGTCAGAAAATTTTAACAGTAGAGTATACAGGGTTAAGGTTCCCATGAAATCAAAAATGAAGTTTTTGGTCTTTTAGTATGAATATGCAAGCTTTAAGAATATATCTAAGAATATATAGTGCTCCAAAACAATGACAAAATTTGCATTTAAGAAATAAGCATTTGAATCTTACAGTCTCTTACTCCAGCCAATATGGATTAACGAGTTTGATTTTGATCACTCTGCACTTCAGCTTTTTATTAAACTTTCAGTCCAATCAAATGCTCTCTAGAATACAAAGCGTGAGTGCCGGGGTTGAAAACTTTTGAACAGAATGGAGATGTGTACGTTTTTCTTATTTTGCCAATATCAATTTTTCATTTAGTACTGCCCTTCAGAACCTACAGAAAATACTTGCATGTTTCCCAGAGGACAAAATAAGTTACATTTACAGATCTTCGAATTTCAAATGTTTTCACCCCGAGCTCCAAATGCATTGTGTTTCTTTCTAAAGCATCAGTGAGCGTTTGAACCTTGTGTAATAGTTGTATATGAGTCCCTCAAATGCCCTCAGTGTGAAAAGATGAATCTCAAAATCATACAGTCATTGTTGGAAAGGGTTCAAATTAGTGGTGGGCCGTTATCGGCGTTAACGTGCTGCGTTAACGTGAGACTCATATCGCGCGATAAAAAAAATATCGCCGTTAATCTATTCTCAAAGTTGGGTTGGGAGCTGGGTCTAAACTACGCAAGATATGATGACTTTCACCTTGATATTTTAGCGCGGATGACGTATATCTAGTTGAATTGCACTGTAGGGGGCGAGAACAAGTCTTCAACTTCTGTGAAATTACCACATCAAATGAGACGCGCAGACATGGATGCAGCTATGAAGCCGCTTCAGGGCAGGTGCGTGCGTTGCTAGACCCTTTTTACTGGGGCACGTGCCCCAGTGAAAATCTGCTGTGGCCCAGTAAAATCTCAAGTTTGAGTTATAATTTACTTTGATAATCCCGAAATAAAGACATTAAACTATATGCAACAACTGAATTGACGCTTCTAAAAGCAACGCAGTTTATTGGAAGACTATGCACGCAGATAGGCTATCCATACCCGCGCGCCTGTGTATTTTACGGGAACGCGCACGTCGTACAGCCTTTTGCGCAGAGGTACTTGGTTACACAAGTTTGTATAGTTAATTGTGTTGTAAATGCAATTGTCAAGCAGTTTGTAATGCATTTTGGAAACAGGAGATGAGCGCCTGGTCTAATGCGCCACCTGGCTTGAGAAACCCGTTCTCAAAGACTTACTTTTAGTCATTATTTGGGTAGCACACATATTCTGAATGCCTTCAGCAGAATTTAAATTAGCCATTTTAATCTAGATTAATTTCAAGATTTAATCTAGATTAATCTAGATTAAAAAAATTAATCTATGCCCACCACTAGTTCAAATACACAAAAATGCTGGAGAGCACTTCAGTGGACCTTTAATTATGACAGTTTTCTTTTTGGGGCGAACTGTCCCTTTAAGAGTTGGAGGTGTGTGTGTGTGTGTGTGTGTGTGTGTGTGTGTGTGTGTGTGTGTGTGTGTGTGTGTGTGTGTGTGTGTGTGTGTGTGTGTGTGTGTGTGTGTGTGTGTTTGCATATATACATGAAGTAAAAGGCTCAGGAGAGGTTTCTTGCCCACCTCTATCCATCAATGCAAACAACACATTTTGCAAATATCTTTTCATTTCTGAAACATTTCTTGCAGAATGGCCCGGAACATTCATTGTTCTTCGACGCAAATGTTAGCGAGTACATCTGTGGACACAAGGTCAGCCGGTCGAGAGCGCTCGTTCGGCGGCCGCCTTTGGTCACGCTGGCTGCTCCTGGCTCCTTGACATGGCTGACATTTTCGTTAGATAGCTGCCTTTATGTGCTGTGAGAAAGAGAGAGAGAAAGAGAGAGAGAGGCTAACTCATTTTCTGGATGTCTGCTTCACACCTGAAGCCACACTTGTTTCCATCAGCACGTTGTGCTGCTTATGCAAAATGGCACGGTGGTAATAAGGAGACAATCAATGCTGTCCGCTGCTTACTTTTCGACAGGCCGTGTCTGTGGGCGGAACGACCCTGCGTACCCTCCAAGCTGTGTCCTTTTTTCTAAATTACCGCCAATTTAACACAGGTGGGATGTGATAACTGATATTCATGAAGTCTAAACCAGATGCTGGACTAGTTCCCTTACCAATATAAAAAAAATAATATATTTATATATGTTGCTCAGATAAGTCATTTTAAGAAAACAGTGCTGTTTGAGCCTGAAAGCGCAAGGTATTTTTTTGTTTTATGTTTTGTTTTATTTAGTACTGACCTGAATAAGATATTTCACATACAAAATGTTTACATATAGTCCACAAGAGAAAATAATAGCTG